>NC_058081.1:68656064-68956064 GCF_014858855.1 Bufo gargarizans | reverse complement strand
CCAACAACAGTTTGGTGAAGAACAATGCATTTTCCAGCACGATGGAGCACCGTGGCATAAGGCAAAAGTGATAACTAAGTGGCTCGGGGACCAAAACGTTGACATTTTGGGTCCATGGCCTGGAAACTCCCCAGATCTTAATCACATTGAGAACTTGTGGTCAATCCTCAAGAGGCGGGTGGACAAACAAAAACCCACTAATTCTGACAAACTCCAAGAAGTGATTATGAAAGAATGGGTTGCTATCAGTCAGGAATTGGCCCAGAAGTTGATTGGGAGCATGCCCAGTCGAATTGCAGAGGTCCTGAAAAAGAAGGGCCAACACTGCAAAAACTGACTCTTTGCATAAATGTCATGTAATTGTCGATAAAAGCCTTTGAAACGTATGAAGTGCGTGTAATTATATTTCACTACATCACAGAAACAACTGAAACAAACATCTAAAAGCAGTTTAGCAGCAAACTTTGTGAAAACTAATATGTGTGTCATTCTCAAAACTTTTGGCCACGACTGTACATAGCAAACACCTGCCTACAGTGTCTGTGATCAAAGGCAACTCCGATGACGGACATTTAACCCCACGGCTCATGATCAGTTGTGATCATGAGATGACCGAACACCGCAGCAAGAATACGGGAGCTAATCAGTTGCTAGGGCAGCCATAAGCCTTGTAACAGCTCCGAGGCCTGTCATAGTAAAGTTCCTATTGAGCCCTCCCTCAGGTACGGCTCAGTAGAAACACAGCAATTTTTTCATAGACTGCAATGGTAAGCCTTTACAGTTTAAGGTAGAAGTTATCTAATGATTGCATGTTCCAACTGGTATTATTCAGCAGGATAATGCTGGCCCACACACAGCAAGGGTTTCTAGAAATGTCTCCACTAAATTATAATGTTTCTTTGGCTGCCCTGTCTTCAGATTTATCATCGATCGGGCATTTATGGGACCAGCTGAGATGCCAACTTCAGCAACCTAGGAGTAAGCAGGATCTACAGGCCCAGTACCTGTATGTGCGGCGAACATAGACGTCCCTTTCAATGAAAGCTTTTCTCGTGATGCCAGTTGCATTGAAGCAACAAGGGACAGAGTCCCCTTAAGTAGATGATGTTGGTGGTACCCAGGTGTAGGAATTCCAGAGTGGTGTAAGGGTAGCCTATAATGTCCCTTTGGATGTGGCTGTGCATGTGTCACGGTGCTCCTACCTGGATATCCTGGAACCCTAGGCGTAGTCGTCCGCAGCAGTGCAAATAAGGTAAATAGTTGAGGGATTTGTAGAATAAACGGAGTCCATGCCTTGTATATAGTTGATAACAGCTTTACTTGAGTAAACTTTCATCAGGAAAGCAATCTTCCAACTTTATCTTGGTTACCAGTAAGGTTTGGCATTAATTCTGGCAGGCAAACACACTCGGCTCTGCAACGTCTGTTGCTCACTAGCTCTGCTGTGCTAACAGGATCAAATAGAAACTTTTCCTTTCTGTAGGCTGGACTTAGCTTGGTAGTCTTACTCTGTCTTTATCTTTATCTTTATCTGTATCTTTATCCTTATCTCTATCTTTATCCAGGGAACTTATCATCCTGTCTTCTGAGGCTCTTTGCTTTTCTCTCTTGTTCTAGCAGAGCAGATATGGCTCTGCTGACTGTCACACAGCCTTCCCTTAGGAGGGGTACTCTAAACTCTCTCCTGCAGGGCTCGTCCAGCAGGGACGAGGGTCTGCTACCTTCCCCAAGCAGGGGGTAAGATAGACTCGACCTCTCCCCTAGAAGGAGTAGGCTAGACTGACCTTCACTATCTAGTCCCTCCCTTTCCTAGAGAGGGCTATAATGGAAAGAAAGGTTCCATTCTGTGTAACATAGCTCTGCCAAGCTTGCTGCCACCTGCTGGTGAACCAGGCACATTACATTCAACAGTCACAAATTCAGAAATACAAATACACAACCGTAGAAGATAGTGGGGGGTGGGGTCTAAAAGGTGGCAATGCACTTCTGGGGCATTCATGGGTGTAGGAACCCCCAAAAATCTGGGGGGGGACAGCATTTTTTCTCGCCGGGTATATTCTTATTCAGTAAGCTGCGAGTTGTTTATATCGTTAAATTTTAAGTGTGTGTGTGTGTGAAAAATCTCACAACAAAAAAATATGCAAAAGGAACAGTTCTTTGTTTATCAGGTCACAGAAATTAGCCAAACGTTTGGCATATATTTCAGTTATTCCGGGTACTTTCTCTGGCACTCCCTCCGCCGAAACAATAATCTCCCCTTATGTATAATTTACTTACAGTTCTGAAGACTCAGGGGGTGCTGGCTGGCTTGGCCTCAGGGGTGCTGGCTGGCTTGGCCTCGGGGGTGCTGCTTGCTTGGCCTCAGGGGTGCTGGCTGGCTTGGCCGGGCAGAAGGAGTGTAGGAGACTGTGAGGCCTTTTTCTCCAAGCTGCATCTGGATCAGTGCTCTGGGCAGCTGGGCTCCAGGCTGGAAGTGGGCACAATAAGAAAAAAATATTTTTCATTACACCTCAGGTCAGACCACCAATCAGACCCCAATGTTAATCAGACCTCAGCTAACAGCCCCAATAAGATCCCCAATGTTAATAAGACCTCAGATCACACCTCAGCTCAGACCCCAATATAATGCCCCCCAATCAGACCTCAGATAAGAGCCCTATGCCTCATAGCAGCCCCTAGTGCCTTCCAGCAGCCCCCAGTGCCTCTCATCAGCCCCCAGTACCTCTCATCAGCCCCCCAGTGCCTCTCATCAGCCCCCAGTGCCTCTCATCAGCTCCCCCAGTGCCTCTCATCAGCCCCCCCATCAGCCAGTAATAACAGCCCCCCAATCATGTGCCAGTAATAACAGCCCCCCCAATCATGTGCCAGTAATAACAGCCCCCCCCAATCATGTGCCAGTAATAACAGGGCCCTCCCCCAATCATGTGCCAGTAATACTAGACCCCCCAATCATGTGCCAGTAATACCAGGGCCCCCCCAATCATGTGCCAGTAATAACAGCCCCCCTAATCATGTGCCAGTAATAACAGCCCCCCCAATCATGTGCCAGTAATAACAGCCCCCCCAATCATGTGCCAGTAATAACAGGCCCCCCCAATCATGTGCCAGTAATAACAGGGCACCCCAATTATGTGCCAGTAATAACAGGGCCCCCCTAATCATGTGCCAGTAATAACAGGCCCCCCAACCATGTGCCAGTAATACCAGGGCCCCGCCAATCATGTGCCAGTAATAACAGACCCCTCAATCATGTGCCAGTAATACCAGGGCCCCCCAATCACGTGCCAGTAATAACAGACCCCCCCAATCATGTTCCAGTAATGCCAGACCCCCCCAATCATGTGCCAGTAATACCAGAGCCCCCCCAATCATGTGCCAGTAATTCCAGGGACCCCCAATCATGTGCCAGTAATACCAGGGCCCCCCAATCATGTGCCAGTAATACCAGGGCCCCCAATCATGTGCCAGTAATACCAGGGCCCCCCCAATCATGTGCCAGTAATAACAGCCCCCCAATCATGTGCCAGTAATAACAGGGCCCCCCAATCATGTGCCAGTAATAACAGGCCCCCCCCCAATCATGTGCCAGTAATAACAGCCCCCACCCCCAATCATGTGCCAGTAATACCAGGGCCCCCCAATCATGTGCCAGTAATAACAGACCCCCCGCCAATCATGTGCCAGTAATACCAGGGCCCCCCAATCATGTGCAAGTAATAACAGGCCCCCCCAATCATGTGCCAGTAATACCAGGGCCCCCCAATCATGTGCCAGTAATGCACAGGGCAGGATGGAGATTTCACAAGTAGAAAGACTGTGAAATCTCCATACCCCTGAGGGCGCATGCGCGGTTGGGTGCACGCGCTGTGTCCCTGCGCATAGGGGCGTGCGAACTGGAAGTCACGTGGCGGGGGTAGGAAAATTTTATAGTTCGGTTAAAATTTTACACCGGCGCAGCCTGGCCCCATCCTTCCCTCAAGTAGTGTGCCCGCCTTGCCTGCCAGTGACACTAGTTGCCAGTTGTACACTACTTGGGGGAAGGGTGGGGCCCGGCTGTGCCGGCCATCTGTGTACTACAAAAATGTATGCGTTAACAGATGCCTCAGACTGATGCCGTACACTGGCGTCCATTCACCATACAGTTCCATTGTAAAAAAACATATACGTTAACGTATGCATTTTTTACTTGACTCTGCAGCATACAAAAACGTGGAGTGCTGCACATTTGTATACATTAAACCGATAGGAAAAACGTGATGTGAACACACATTGGGGGGGAGGGGGGCGTACTTAAATTTGCTGTGGGGCCCAGTCAGTTCCTGCTACATCACTGCACATCTCCTTCTCTCCTCCAGGCCTGGCTCACTGCTGCAGCGGGCCGCCGGAGAGAAGGAGCGCAGGGAGCTGTGGTTAGTGAATGACAGGACCACCAGCTCCCCTGCAATGATAGGTATGTGAGGGGGCCACTGGAGGGTCATTCATCACACTGTGAGGGCCCCTTACACAGTATAATGACTCCCAGTGCCCCCCATTTAGTATAATGATCCCCATTGACCCTCCATTTAGCATAATGACCACTAGAGCCCCCATTAAATATAATAACCCCTCGTGCCCCCTCCATACAGTATAACCCCCAGTGTGGGGGCGACTGGGGATCATTATTCTGAATGGAGGGTCACTGTGGGGTCATTATACTGTGAGGGCCCTTTACATAGTATAATGACCCCCCAGTGTCCCCCATTTAGTATAATGATCACCAATGACCCTCCATTCTGTATAATGACCCCCAGAGCCCCCTCCATACAGTATTCCCCCAGTGTGGGGGCTACTGGGGGTCATTATTCTGAATGGGGGCAACTGGGGGTTATTATTCTGAATGCAGAGCCACAGGTGGTCATTATACAGTGGGGGGGGGGGAATTGGGGGTTCATTATACTGTGTGAAGGGCCACTAGTAGTCATTATACTGTGTGAAGGGCCACTAGTAGTCATTATACTGTATAGGGGCCACTGGGGGTCATTATACCGTGTGGGAGCCACAGGGGGACATGTCAATGTAAAAAAATGCCTCATGGGGGCCCACTGGAATTTATCGCCCAAGGGCCCACATGAACCTGGAGCCGGCCCTGTGTGTCCCGACTCCAGCACAGTACGGCTCAGGCGGCGCGATGACGTCATCTCGCCGCCTACGCCGGCCTCTGATAGGCTGCTGGCCTAGTAGTGACGGCAGCCTATCAGAGGAACAGGAAAGGGACAAACCTCCCTGTACTGCTCCTCCGCACAGCCTTCTGTTTGTATCGCTGTCCTGAGGACGGCGATACAAACAGATCACTATGGAGATGAGCGCTTCTCTTCCACAATGGAAGCGCTCATCTCAGTGCCTGCCCCGCCGCCGCACACACTGCCGCTGGGGAGGATTTGACCAAACCTGTCCCCCCCCCGCATTATTACCTGGGGGGGATTTGTCCCCCCGTCCCCCCCGCTTCCTACGCCCATGGGGGCATTACATATACCTCAGTGTCTAACCGTATCTCCATCTTGTATCCAGGCTAGAGGCCATATCTCATCTTGTATCCAGGCTAGAGACCGTATCTCATCTTGTATCCAGGCTAGAGGCCGTGTCCCATCTTGTATCTGGGCTAGAGGCCGTGTCCCATCTTGTATGCGGGCTAGAGGCCGTGTCCCATCTTGTATCCGGGCTAGAGGCCGTGTCCCATCTTGTATCCAGGCTAGAGGCCATGTCCCATCTTGTATCTGGGCTAGAGGCTGTGTCCCATCTTGTATCTGGGCTTGAGGCCATATCTCACCTTGTATCCAGGCTAGAGGTAGCACAACAGGGTCCAAGAGCCTCCTTTTATTGTACAGTTTCCCCCAAAAAATTCTCCTTTCGCTCTAATTTTGTAATCACTCACATATATTATAAAAAGTGTCATTCCAACAACTCCTTGGTGTTTTTTTTTTATTTTTTTTATTGTCAATGAACACATAACAAAAAGTAACAATGAAGCCCATAAAACAATTTCATATTTTCCCAATTCCACCACATTTTTCCCAGCTTCCCAATTAATGGAATAATTAAATGGATGTCCTGCAGATCATAGAACATGGCCTATTCTTGTCCACTTTGTGGATAAGAAGAGGCATTTTTACTACTGGGTCCACGAAAAATGCGGCGCATCCATATTTTGTGAATCTGCAGTTTGTAGACCTTAAAATACATATGGTCGTGTGCATGAGGCCTTGCTGTTATGGGTGTTGACTTTCCCACACAAATATATTTGCCAGACGGGGCTGTGTGCCCAATCTCATGCCATCAATATCGCTGTCCCCAACATTGGTGGTTCAGTGGTGGCCAGGTGATGGAAAGTTTGGTGTCTATCAATTCGATAGGCACCAAACTTTCCATCACCTGGCCACCACTGAACCACCAAATTTTTTTTTAATTTATTTTTTTTATATCTCTTTATTTCCATCATCTCAAAATTCATCGTCAATAGATTAGATAAAAGTTAAATTTTTAATCCATCAGAAAGAAAACATTCTAATCTTTTTCTATACATACACAAATATTTTTACTCCCCATTTACCCACCCTCCTATCACCCTTATGGGGAGGGAGAGGGGGACGTGTAATACAACAAAACAAAAAAAATAAGAAAAAATAAATAAAAAAAAGCTCAATCTATCCAGCCCTAAAGTAACCACCTCTTCCATATTTCATCAACAGTTTTTTCTTTTCTACTATGGCCCTCCATCACCCGTTCTTCTTTAATCAAGTCGTCAACTGCTTTTCTCCACTGCCGAGCTGTTGGGGAGTCAGCCCCTACCCATTTCTTAAGTATTAAGAGTCTAGCTTGAAATAGCACTTTACTCAGGACAATACGTATATCTCTATTTAGACTCAGGTGTTCGGTTTCCCCCAAAATACAAGTCATGGGATCTTCTGATATTTGAACCTTCAAAATTCGGTATATAGTATCTGTTATTTCTGTCCAATATCTGAACAGTCTTGGGCATCTCCAAAAACAATGTATTAAATCAGCATTCTCTCCCCCACATTTTATACAATCATCCGAAGCTCTAACACCCATTCTTTTCAATATCCATGGGGATCTATGCAACCTATGAACTACAAAGAATTGTGAGATCTTATGTGAACCCCTGTTTGAGACTCGAGAATAGTTCTTTAAAGCATCGTTTCATTTTTCTTCCGTAAAGAATTGAAGTTCGTTCTCCCATTTTTTCCTAGCTAATATTGTAACCCGTTTCTTTTTTCCCTCCATTAATATCTTATATCTTTTTGCCGTTATTCCTCCTCTTTCACCCACATTAGTACATTTGTGCAATAACTCTTTCCATCTTATATTTGTCCTCTTGCATAGCTGACCTCAATGCATTCCTAAGCTGAAAGTATTTATATATGTCCTTTTGCGGTATACCAAACTTTCTAACCATTGTATTAAAGTCTTTCAATTTTACCCTGTTCGAATATCTGGTTTAAGTATTTCATCCCATTTTTTTCCCAGTCTATATACGTCTTAATCCCCTGCAGTTCCTTAAGGTTAATATTTTTCCATATAGGTGTATATTGCAAAAACCCTTTAATCTCTAGTATTTTTTTAATTTCCACCCATATGTATTCCAGTAAGTTTAAAACTCTATTTCCGATGCTATTTCTCCCCAGTGTACCTGATTCCAGCACCTCTAAAAAGTTCCATTCTTCTTTCCACCCCAATCTATTTACTACCTGCCTACCAACCAAACCATCTAAACTACTTTTTATTTGACCATATTGTGTAATTATATAGTAAAAAAAAACAATTCGGAACTGCTAATCCACCTTCTCTCACTGGGAGCTGGAGTATCTCTCTCTTTATTCTGGGAATCTTACCTTTCCAGAGGAAATCTCCCATTAAACTATCATGTAGTCTAAAAGTACCCTGCGACAACCTAACTGGGGCATTTTGAAGAACATATAGTATTTTAGGGAGGAAAACCATATTTATTAAATTTACACGACCCCTGTATTGAAATTGGTAATCTACGCCAGACATGTATTTTGGCCCTAAGTTCTTTTAATAGGGGGAGCACATTTAATTTTTCATATTCTTCTATATTTCCAGAGATTTGTATCCCTAAGTATTTAAAGTTTTCTTGTTTTCCCAACACCTGCACCTTTAAAAGCCCCTGTGGTTGTGCATCTCCCAACATCAACATATATGATTTCCCCCAATTAATATTTAATCCAGAAAAACAACCAAACTTATCTATTATGTCTATAACTCTATTAAACTGATCCCCACTATTATGCATAAATAACAAAATATCATCCGCGTACATTAACAATTTTTCTTCCCCACCCCCATAGTGAAAACCTTTAATTTCCCTGTCATTTCTTATTATACATGCCATAGGTTCAATCGCAATAGCGAATAATAGTGGAGAGAGAGGGCATCCCTGCCTAGTGCCCCGATATAGGGCAAGGGGCAGGGACAAGCTCCCGTCCACCATCACTCTAGCCCGCGGATTATGATATATTAACTGTATCCATCTTATAAATCCTTCCCCTATGCCGACCCTTTTTAATACTGCCCATAAATATTCCCATTCAATACAGTCAAATGCCTTTTGGGCATCCAATGATAGTACAGCTTTCTCCCCCGCTTCTGTTCTATTAGCTTCAATATTTAAATACAACCTTCTTATGTTTGAGTATATCGTTCTACCAGGTAAGAAGCCTGTTTGATCTGGGTTTATTACACCTTTAACCACCTTTGATAGCATATCGGCCAAAACTTTTGCCAAATTTTTAACATCGGTATTTAGAAGTGATATTGGCCTATATGATCCCGGGTCTAGTTGTTCTTTGCCCTTTTTTGGAATTAGTATAATAATTGCCTGAAGTAAAATAGGAAGGTCCCGGAGACAATTGAGATCCTCTTTTAGCTCTTCTTTATTGATCGATTAATAAAAACGGACATAACCACTTCTTACATGACAAAAACATTGACGCGTTTCGGGTGAGTACCCTTAGTCGTAACAGTTTGCCAAGTGTGACCCCACAATTTAAAGGGGCTTGGAGAACTCCTCCTCCAAAATCTGGGAACGAGTCTCCAGTCCCATTGGTTGCCACACATTGACACACCTTTTCATTCTCCACTTCAATCACAGATGTGATGGAAAACACATTGAGCGGACATTCTCCCAGGCATATTAACCCTGGCGTTGCCAAGGTGCTTAGTCATTGAGAAGAAAAAGCCGCAGAATGTGAACACTCATCACTTTACAGATTAAAAACATATAGTATTAACAGAAAATGGCCTTCTGCCCTGTCACAGGCTAAGATTCATAACATTATAACATATTACATTGAACTTTGATACAATACTCTTGATTGTTGCAACCTGCAGATACAGGAACTTGCTATTACGCTAGACACGGGTTGAGATATTTTATATTTTTCAGTTGTAAGGACTGTTAAGATGAGGTGCATGACAGTAGTCTACCATTAACCCTTAATGTACTATGTGTTATAATTATGACGTTTGAACCAGGACAATGTGGGTACACATCTCATTTAATCCATATCCTGTATATAATCAGGGGATGTGTGCATCACACATTTTCCTGTTCAAACACCAATTATTTATAGGTAGAGGGAGAGTGAATTTATAGTTACGTATCAGACCTTCGTATTCGGTTTTCACATGATAATATTGATCTAAATAGCCAATGATTTACTGGTATATATACATCAGTTCTTTCTTCAAATTGAGACCTGCTAGAATTCTAGTGCCAAGTCTAAAAATCCAGTAGGCCTCGCGTAAAAGGATTTTTTTCCGATGATACCCCCCCTTCTGGGTATAAGGACTCTCTCTATAGCATATGCCTGGAAGACCGAAACCTGACGTGCATGTTCTTGTATAAAATGCCTGGCTATGTTGGAAATATTCTGAATATTAGGATTGCTGATATAGTTTAGGTGTTCCAGAATACGGCTTTTGAATTTACGGGATGTGCTACCTATATACATAAGATCACAATGGGTGCACCTGATAGCATATATAACACCCTCCGTATTGCAGTTAATGTAGCTGCGGATCGGAAATTTTTGTGAATGCGCTGAATTATCAAAAGTTTTTGTAGGGATTACATAATTGCAAGTTTTGCAAGGGCTCCCTCCACACTTGGTGAAACCTTTATAGCTCAGCCAGCTTGGTTTAAAGTTGCTTCCCATCTTATTGGCAGTGTAGAGAGACGGAGACAGCGAGCAGGACAAAGTAGTGGCTTTTCTGGCGACAATTCTACAGCCCGATTTAAGGGCTTGGTACAAAATATCATCATCAAATAAAATAGGTAAACATTTTTTAATTGCTGTACTGATTGAGTTAAATTCACTGCTATATGTCAAAGATAAGGTGGGAATAATGTCCTGGTCACTGTCACCTAATACCTCCACACTACCACCAGAAGCCTTGTGCTTCAATTCATGTTTTAGCCTTCCAAACAACATATCTTTTCTGTCCTTCTGTAATGCAATCTCTCTCCCCCTTTTTATCATCCAGGTTGGATAACTCCTGTCCTTCAATCTTTTTTCCACCTTGTCAAATTCTTCTTTTAGTTTTTCTACCTTACTACAATTTCTAGCTGTGCGTACAAATTCACCCACGGGTATTGCTTTGATGGTATGCAATGGGTGGTGGCTCCTTGCATTTAAAATGGAGTTACCTGCCACCTCCTTTCTATATGTGACGGTGTGCACCACCTCGCCTGGACATCCGCGGAGCGTCAAATCTAGGAAATTGATGCAAGATTCATGCGCCGAGCAAATAAATTGTAGGTTGTAATCATTACCATTAAGATATAACTGGAGGTCCGGGACGGCAGACACATCGCCCGCCCACACCATTAGTATGTCGTCGATGTATCTGCCGTACCAGACCAAACCAGACCCAAATGGGTTGCTCAGACCATAAATGTACCTCTCCTCCCAATATGACATTGTCAAATTAGCCAGAGACGGTGAAAACTTGGCCCCCATTGACACTCCGCGGGTCTGTAGGTAGTGCACACCATCAAATGCAAAATAATTGTGGGTAAGCAAATAAGCTGTGACTTCACAGACAAAGTCTATGAAATCAGGCTTAAACCCAGTATTATCACTTGGTCTTAATTTTGCACCTACAGGTCATTTTGATATGTTTTATACACTACTTGATATAAATAAATTTGTGCGTAACATGACAGTATCTAGACACTTTTATGACATTCCATCTCCTCCTGACACCCAGCAGGACGACACACAGATCTATGAAGAAAATTCATTCAAAAATGTACTGTTTAACAAACAGGTATCTTTGTGTTGCCTCGAGGGTCTTCAGGAGGAGCAGGGAATTAGGGATCCACCAAAACCCCTTAAAAAATTCCGCACACAAAATGCTAAGTTTTACCCAGTTATGTCGCGCACGGGAAGTATGGATGTTTTCCAGGATGTACTAGAAAAAGAATTAAGAAAAATTGAAATAGAAAGTAAAAGAATTAATATTCACAATAATCTTAGTACATCCCAAGTTAGAGCACTCCATGAATTACAACAGTGCGATACCTTGGTCATCAAAATGGCAGATAAGGGGGGGTCGGTGGTCGTCATGGACAAGACAATTTATGGCGACCAATTGCGTGGGATGTTGGCAGATGCATGCACATACAAAAAATTATCAAAAGATCCACTATGTGAATATAGAAATAGCTATATGTCGCTGCTGCTGAAAGGAAAGGAGTTGGGTTTTCTCGGTGACAGTGAATATAGATATTTGTGTGTGGATGCTCCTGTCACACCCATTATGCATGCGTTGCCCAAAATTCACAAAGGCGTCCACTCCCCCCCCTCCGCCCTATAGTCTCCGGTATAGGTTCCCTGACTGAGCGCCTGGGCAGCTGGCTGGACAATGTTCTCCAGCCCCTGGTCAGGCGTACTCCAGGGTTCCTACAAGATACAGGGGATGTATTACGGGCAATGTACCAAATGGTGTGGAAAGAGAATTATAGGTGGATTACGGCGGACGTCGTCTCCCTTTATCCCTCTATTCCCCACGGGGTTGCTCTGTTGGCAATGGAGTACCACCTCCATCGATATACTGGGTTTAAGCCTGATTTCATAGACTTTGTCTGTGAAGTCACAGCTTATTTGCTTACCCACAATTATTTTGCATTTGATGGTGTGCACTACCTACAGACCCGCGGAGTGTCAATGGGGGCCAAGTTTTCACCGTCTCTGGCTAATTTGACAATGTCATATTGGGAGGAGAGGTACATTTATGGTCTGAGCAACCCATTTGGGTCTGGTTTGGTCTGGTACGGCAGATACATCGACGACATACTAATGGTGTGGGCGGGCGATGTGTCTGCCGTCCCGGACCTCCAGTTATATCTTAATTGTAATGATTACAACCTACAATTTATTTGCTCGGCGCATGAATCTTGCATCAATTTCCTAGATTTGACGCTCCGCGGATGTCCAGGCGAGGTGGTGCACACCGTCACATATAGAAAGGAGGTGGCAGGTAACTCCATTTTAAATGCAAGGAGCCACCACCCATTGCATACCATCAAAGCAATACCCGTGGGTGAATTTGTACGCACAGCTAGAAATTGTAGTAAGGTAGAAAAACTAAAAGAAGAATTTGACAAGGTGGAAAAAAGATTGAAGGACAGGAGTTATCCAACCTGGATGATAAAAAGGGGGAGAGAGATTGCATTACAGAAGGACAGAAAAGATATGTTGTTTGGAAGGCTAAAACATGAATTGAAGCACAAGGCTTCTGGTGGTAGTGTGGAGGTATTAGGTGACAGTGACCAGGACATTATTCCCACCTTATCTTTGACATATAGCAGTGAATTTAACTCAATCAGTACGGCAATTAAAAAATGTTTACCTATTTTATTTGATGATGATATTTTGTACCAAGCCCTTAAATCGGGCTGTAGAATTGTCGCCAGAAAAGCCACTACTTTGTCCTGCTCGCTGTCTCCGTCCCTCTACACTGCCAATAAGATGGGAAGCAACTTTAAACCAAGCTGGCTGAGCTATAAAGGTTTCACCAAGTGTGGAGGGAGCCCTTGCAAAACTTGCAATTATGTAATCCCTACAAAAACTTTTGATAATTCGCAGCTACATTAACTGCAATACGGAGGGTGTTATATATGCTATCAGGTGCACCCATTGTGATCTTATGTATATAGGTAGCACATCCCGTAAATTCAAAAGCCGTATTCTGGAACACCTAAACTATATCAGCAATCCTAATATTCTGAATATTTCCAACATAGCCAGGCATTTTATACAAGAACATGCACGTCAGGTTTCGTTCTTCCAGGCATATGCTATAGAGAGAGTCCTTATACCCAGAAGGGGGGGGGGGGATCATCGGAAAAAAATCCTTTTACGCGAGGCCTACTGGATTTTTAGACTTGGCACTGGAATTCCAGCAGGTCTCAATTTGAAGAAAGAACTGATGTATATATACCAGTAAATCATTGGCTATTTAGATCAATATTATCATGTGAAAGCCGAATACGAAGGTCTGATACGTAACTATAAATTCACTCTCCCTCTACCTATAAATAATTGGTGTTTGAACAGGAAAATGTGTGATGCACACATCCCCTGATTATATACAGGATATGGATTAAATGAGATGTGTACCCACATTGTCCTGGTTCAAACGTCATAATTATAACACATAGTACATTAAGGGTTAATGGTAGACTACTGTCATGCACCTAATCTTAACAGTCCTTACAACTGAAAAATATAAAATATCTCAACCCGTGTCTAGCGTAATAGCAAGTTCCTGTATCTGCAAGTTGCAACAATCAAGAGTATTGTATCAAAGTTCAATGTAATATGTTATAATGTTATGAATCTTAGCTTGTGACAGGGCAGAAGGCCATTTTCTGTTAATACTATATGTTTTTAATCTGTAAAGTGATGAGTGTTCACATTCTGCGGCTTTTTCTTCTCAACGACTAAGCACCTTGGCAACGCCAGGGTTAATATGCCTAGAGAATGTCCGCTCAATGTGTTTTCCATCACATCTGTGATTGAAGTGGAGAATGGAAAGGTGTGTCAATGTGTGGCAACCAATGGGACTGGAGACTCGTTCCCAGATTTTGGAGGAGGAGTTCTCCAAGCCCCTTTAAATTGTGGGGTCACACTTGGCAAACTGTTACGACTAAGGGTACTCACCCAAAACGCGTCAACGTTTTTGTCATGTAAGAAGTGGTTATGTCCGTTTTTATTAATCGATCAATAAAGAATAGCTAAAAGAGGATCTCAATTGTCTCCGGGACCTTCCTATTTTACTTCAAGCCTGCCAAGGGAACACTCCCCTAGGGCCCCAGGAGCCGGGATTTTATAATATACCGGAAAGGTGAGCTGGATCCAAGTTCTTCTCAAATATAATAATTGCCTCTTTCATAGAGTCTGGTAGGTTCCTAATATTTTTAGCCTCGTCCAATGTTGTTTTTAATTCAGGTACTAACACCTGGGAGAAGGTTTTATATATTTCAAAAGGGAGCCCATCACATCCTGGTGCTTTTTCAGATTTTACCTGCCGCAAGACCTTATTTATTTCTGCAATTGATATTTCTTTTTCTAAAAATACTTTTTGGGCCTGGGATATCTCCCTAAAAGGAATCTGATCTAAATACAAATCTAATTCTTGTTTTGAATATTGTACCTTGGACTTATATACCTCCTGGAAATATTTCAGGAACACTTCTTTAACTCCTTCAGGTGTATTAATTATCTCACCCATTTTATATTTAATCGCCCCAATCCAGAATTTCTCTCTTTGATTTCTTGCTATATTTGCCAAGATTTTGCCGACTTTTTCTCCCTCTGTGGCCAACTGAATCCCTTGAAAAAGTAATTCTTTCCTACTTCTCTCCATTTGATATACCTTTAACTTTTCCTGTTCTTCCTCCCATATTTTCTTATTATGATCAGTGGGGTATTTTATACATGTCATTCCTAATTCTTGGACTTTTTTTTCCAAAACAATCCCCATTTCCCTAGTAGTTTTTTTCCAGTAGTTCACTTTTTTACAAAGCAATCCTCTTAGATATGCTTTAGCAGTATCCCAAACAATTAACCTACTCGCGGAATAATTATTCTCCCTAAATTTTTTTTTTAATTCTTCCCTTATACTTTCTTTATCTGGAATCATTGGTAACCAATGGGGGTTAAACTTAAACGGTAGTGAAGCTTTCTTTTTATTCAAATCTAGTTCCATTACCACCGCATTATGGTCTGATAGGGCCATGGGGAAGTACTTTATTTTAATCCTATTATAGGAAATCAGGTTTTTATTTCCCAAGGACATATCTATTCTAGACCAGGTTTGGTGTGTTTTGGAATAACAGGAATACATGATTTCATCCGGGTTCTGGAGGCGCCAAACGTCGATCCAGTTAAATTCATGGGCTAGTTTATAAAAATCTACTTTTTGTGTTCTTCCCCCTCTGCTAGACGTTCTATCCCTGAGTGGATCCATTACTGCATTATAGTCTCCTATCGCAATCATTATGGATTCCTGTCTATCCAGCATGAATCCGTACAATTGGTACAAAACCTCTGGCTTATACGGTGGAGGGATATAGATGTTTGCAATTACCATTTTAACCCGTTCTATGTTACAATATAGGAAGAGGTACCTACCATAGTCATCGGCCTCACATGCGAGACACTAAAATTTAATTTTATTATGAATCAAAATTGAGACCCCTCTTGAATAAGTAGTATATACGGAATGGTAACTTTCCCCTATCCATCTCTTCTGCAACCATCTTAAAGATTTCTTATCCAAATGTGTCTCCTGTAGGAAAATGATGGCTGGCAGGAACCTCTTCATCCACTCAAGGATAGCATATCTCTTTACTCTCTCCCGTAGACCTCTCGTATTCAGCGAGACAATCCTAACCATCTAGCAGAGGGGGAAAAAACAAAACAAAAAAACAACACGTCTCCCTATCCCTCAACCCACACACCCCCTCCCATCCTAAATAGCCCGCCTCCCTGCTACCCAGCAGTCGGGGCAACTCCATACCTTAGCATACTAGCTCCTTCCCCCTCAGCAACCCCCGGCCTCATAGGCCCTCCCCGTCCGCCCAATCGCTAACCTCCTCCGGGGTCTGAAAAAAAACGGTCCTACCTTTATATTCCACCCTTAGTTTTGCCGGAAAAAGTAAACTATACTTTAGACCTGCTTCCCTTAATCTTTTCTTAACGGCAATATACTCTTTCCTATAGGCATTAGTGTGTGCAGAATAGTCTGGAAATAACCTTATCTTTACACCCTGTATCTGGTATTTTTCGGAAGTCCTTGCATCAGATAATATTATATCACAGTCCCTGCCTAATAGACATTTAACCAGTATCTGTCTAGGAGATTCTCCTGGAACCCTCTTTCTTGTAGGGACCCTATGTGCTCTTTCAATGGCAAACAGTGGAGAAAGAACACCTTCCGTGCAATTATCCCTTATCCATCTCTCCATATATTCGGCACAGTTATCACCCTCTGCGCGCTCTGGGATCCCTACGCATCTTATATTAGATCTCCTTGATCTATCTTCTTGACTTATTATTTTTTGTTCCATCCTAGTATTCATTTCCTTTAACAGGACCACCTCTTTCTCCAATTTCTGTACCGAATGTTCCAGAACGGGAACCTTTTCCTCCATCTCATGTAGGCGCTGCCTTATTTTGTCCATCTCATCCCGTACTACAGTAACATCCATTTGCACTGCCCCGATCTGGGTCACTATATTCCCCATTACATTCTCCATCCTCGAGACAGTGCAAAGTATGTCCTTCATCATCTCTGCATCAGTTTCTGTGAATGCTACTACTGTTCCCCTCTCCCCCCCTCCCCCCACAGTCCCACTGTCCTGCACTTGACCATGAGACCCTGTTTCTGTCGTTCTCTCCTTCTGTGGGGACCCAAAACCAGGCGAGTACCTGATCTCATGCCATAGATATCGCTGTCCCCAACATTGGTGGTTCAGTGGTGGCCAGGTGATGGAAAGTTTGGTGTCTATCAATTCGATAGGCACCAAACTTTCCATCACCTGGCCACCACTGAACCACCAATGTTGGAGACAGCGATATCTATGGCATGAGATCAGGTACTCACAGGTGTTGACGTTGAAGGATGGAATTGAGCATGTGTGACCACCTCAGGAATAGTACAAACAACAGGTGGCGCAATACAGATACATTTTATGCAATATTTGTATTACATCCAATTACAAAAGTATTCAGATCCAGGTTTGAAAAATGTAGAATATTTTTTTGTGAGACAACGCAGGGCTCCAGATGGCGACCAAAATGGTCGCCAATGCGACTTAGAATTTACAAATGGAGACAAGACTTTTTAGCCCACCGCGGCAGCTCTGCCGTTGAACAGCGACGGGCACAGGAGTTGATAGTTCCCTGCCCCGCCGCCGATGTTCTTCTCAGTCTGAGTCAGCTCGGTCACAGCACACAATAGCAGAGCCGCTGGCAGCAGGGAGGGGAGGGGCTGGGAGGAGTGTAATCTGATCCTAGCGTGGAAGTTGCTTCTGCCAGCCCCTCCCCTCCCCGCCCACCAACCAATCAGAGCTGAGGCAAGCACTAGCAGCTCTGAGTCTGAGTCACATAGTACACAATAGCAGAGACGCTGGCAGCAGGGAGGGGAGGGACTCAGGAGGAGTGTATCTGATCCTAGAGTGGAAGCTGCTTCTGCCAGCCCCTCCCCTCCAAGCCCACCAGCCAATCAGAGCTGAGGCAAGGCAAGCACTAGCAGCTCTGAGTCTGAGTCACTGACACAAGTACAGGGAGTCTAAGAAAGAATCAAATGAGTCACAGGTTAAAAGAATCTAAAGATCCGACTTAGTGACTCATTCGATTCTTTATTCGACTCCCTGTACAGTGTGCCCCCCCCAACACCCCAGTATAAGAAACATTGGTGGCACAGTGTGCCCCCCCAACACCCAAGTATAAGAAACATTGGTGGCACAGTGTGCCCCCCCAACACCCCAGTATAAGAAACATTGGTGGCACAGTGTGCCCCCCCAACACCCCAGTATAAGAAACATTGGTGGCACAGTGTGCCCCCCCTCCCAACACCCCAGTATAAGAAACATTGGTGGCACAGTGTGCCCCCCCAACACCCCAGTATAAGAAACATTGGTGGCACAGTGTGCCCCCCCAACACCCCAGTATAAGAAACATTGGTGGCACAGTGCGCCCCCCCAACACCCCAGTATAAGAAACATTGGTGGCTCAGTGGGAAGTGCCAATGAGGGTTAAAATATTATTTTTTTAAATTAACTCACCTCCTCCAGTTGATCGCGTAGCTGCCGGTCTCCTGTTCTTTCTTCAGGACCTCTGGTGATGTCACTGAGCTCATCACATGGTCCATTACCATGGTGATAAATCATGTGATGTATCATGTGATGAGCACAGTGATGTCACCACAGGTCCTTTGACAGGTCCTGAAGAAAGAACAGGAGACGATCAATTGGAGGAGGTGAGTTAATTATTATTTTTTTAACCCTCATTGGCACTGCCCACTGCGCCACCAATGTTCATTATATTGAGGGGGGCGCACTGCGCCACTAATGTTTATTATACTGGGGTGTTGGGGGGGTGCACACTGCGCCCCCCAATGTTTATTATACTGGGGTGTTGGGGGGGTGCGCACTGTGCCACCAATGTTTATTATATTGAGGGGGGCACACTGCGCCACCAATGTTTATTATACTGAGGTGTTGGGGGTGCACTGCGCCACCAATGTTTCTTATATTGGGGGGGGCGCATTGCGCCACCAATGTTTATTATACTGGGGTGTTGGGGGGCGCACTACGCCACCAATGTTTATTATATTGGGGGGGCACACTGTGCCACCAATGTTTATCATACTGGAGTGTTGAGGGGGCGCACTGCGCCACCAATGTTTATTATATTGACCTTCTACTATGCATTCTGTATTAACGAATGCTATTATTTTCCCTTATAACCATGTTATAAGGGAAAATAATACAGTGAATAGACTTTCATCCTAGCAACCATGAGTGAAAATCGCACCGCATCCGCACTTGCTTGCGGATGCTTGCAATTTTCACGCAGCCCCATTAACTTCTATGGGGCCTGGGTTGCGTGAAAAACGCACAATATAGAGCATGCTGCGATTTTCACGCAACGCACAAGTCATGTGTGAAAATCACCGCTCATGTGCACAGCCCCATAGAAGTGAATGGGTCTGGATTTAGTGCGGGTGCATTCCGGTATTTTGAATGCCAGATCCGGCACTAATACATTCCTATGAGAAAAAATGCTGGATCCGGCATTCAGGCAAATCTTCAGTTTTTTTCGCCGGAGATAAAACCGTAGCATGCTGCGGTTTTATCTTTTGCCTGATCAGTCAAAATGACTGAACTGAAGACATCCTGATGCATCCTGAACGGATTACTCTCTATTCAGAATGCATGGGGATATGCCTGATCAGTTCTTTTCCGATATTGAGCCCCTAGGACTGAACTCCGTGCCGGAAAAGAAAAACACTAGTGTAAAAGTACCCTAAAATATTAAGTTTAAATCCCCCCTTTCCCAATTTTATATATAAAATATATAAACAATAAATAAATAAACATATTACATAGCGCTGTCCAAACTATTAAATTATTAAAAAATATCTCCTATGCGGTGAGCATTCGCCATTTTTTAGTCACCTTGTCACCCCAAAAAATAGAATAGGACTGTTCTATTATGGGCCGAATGTTTCATAAAATGCGAAATGCCCGCGGCTTTTTTTGGTGTTTTTTTTTTTTTGCGCGGCAATACTTTTTATGGTGAAGAAAGCGAATCAAAATTTTGGTATCAAAACAACCCTATGCCGATCTGATCGGCGTAGCGTTGTCACGATACCAAAATTTTGATTCGGTTTCGATTTGGCGACTAAAAATTTTATTTGGCTCCTAAATTTTTTCAGTTCAGGAGCCAATGGCTACTAGGTATTTTTTTTAGTCTGGAGCACTGCAACCCTTATAAATGTTAATACTAAAGGTATTTGGACCTTGGTGTGTATACCGTGTGGACATTGTCTGTTTTAGGCATTTTAATACGGGACTGATCAGGAGCAGCCTTTTTACTGCTAAGCATGCAATGTTTGGGGTTATTGTTAGGTAGAGCCTTTTATTGGATGGGCTGGAATCAGGTGTTGGCGCTATACAAATAAAGGTCAGGGTGTTGCCACACATTGCCGAGGTGCTGCTCTTTGGATGCCACTGCAGTTTATTTTTTATTTTTTTTTGCAGCAGTATGGCAGTACCCTCATTCATTATTATCAACTTCAAAGAACTTGAAAACATTTACTTGTAGGTGATATTTTTGGAATTTAGGTGGAAATGCATTTTTGCACTATTTCTGGTTATAGGAAATTGTATGGGAAAGGAAATGAAACTGTCTACGACGTAACAAATTACTAGAGTTGCAATTTTTAAAGTTTCTTTAACAGAAAAAGAGGAATTAAGCTGATGTCTTAAATAATCTCCACCCAAAATCTTACCCTGTATAGATGACATCAAATGGGTAAGGGCTCATGCACACAGACACATTATAACTAGAAATTAGCGAATTTCTCAAAAACTAATTTCGGTCCGAATTCACCCGTGGCAAATTGTGTTAAAAAACAGCTATTTCCTGGCTGCACAGAGCCTGTATAGTGGTGCAGAACACTGTGCAGTAACACGCGTAGGGAGTCTGCTGTGATAGTGAAATAATGCTGTGAGTCTGTATGACATGTAGATGACAGGCGTCACTCTTAGGCCGAATGCACACGGCCGTGAGAGGTCCGTGGTATCCCGGCCTGGATTCCTGCTGACAGCAGGAGCGCACGGCGTGATTGGTTGCTATGACGATGTGCGCTTAATGCCGCTGCTGTACTGTACAGTAATACACTGGTATGATCTATACGAGTGTATTACTGTAGTGCAGCGACGGCATGAAGCGCACATCGTCATAGCATCCAATCACGCCGTGCGCTCCTGCTGTCAGCAGGAATCCAGGCCGGGATACCACGGACCGCTCACGTCTGTGTGCATTCGGCCTTAGAATCACTTCACTCATTTGGTCAGTTACGGGGCCAAAACTGACCAAATAACTCAAGGGTGAACTCAGCATTACAGGTCAATGTTAGCGCCGTGGAGAACCATGCAGTGGCCCAAGATTCTACTATAGCATGAAAGAGCGCACTCCTTTTACACCGTCGTCAGCTGATTCCACATAGATGTCTATAGAACCTGTTCTAATAAACGCTTATACAAGTAGAGCCCTCCGACAAAGTGGAGAGGGAGTCTGCAGTAAGTTTTTTTTTTAACACAGTACGCATTAGGTGATCATCCCTCCCTTCTTTTAGCTTGTGGCCAATGAGAAGGCTTTGTCACAGCTTACAACATCCCTAGCAATCAATAGAAAAGTTGCTTACCCTTTAGTATATAAGAACCTCCCCAGAAGCTATTTTTTTTTTAAAGTTTATTGCAGTTATGAAAGAGACAGCAGTGTGATTGCTGTGCTCTGTGCTCTGTGTTATTACATTAGACAGTTAACTTATATATATAATTTAGATAGTTAGTGGGAGATGGTCAGTGAAGGTTAGATTGATCTATAGTGTAGCTGATAGGTTCCAGTGCAGGGTGTTAGGCAGTGTGGTAGGTTCTGCTTTCCATACATACATGCTACAGACATAGTGCTGTGATGTCACAAGTTGCACGTATAGCGAAAAAATATTCTCATGATTAATTGCCAAAAATTCGCAAGCACAGATATATTGGAGCACTTGTAACTGAATATAAAGCTATTCTAATGTTCTGCCGTGCCAACCATTTTCTCCAGTCTCAGGAAACCTATACCAGCTTGAAAAATGTAGCATATGTGACCCACTTCTGTATTTCGCACGCATTACGTGAATATTACATTGCCGATTTCGCAATCAAGAATATAATCTCGAATTTGCGAATATATATGATGAATATTCTGCAAAATATTCGCAAAATATCGCAAATTTGAATATTGCCCCTGGCACTCATCACTAGTTGACATCACTGATTATTTTTCCCTTCCTCTGATCCCTCAGAACAATAACCCCCCAAAAACAGATCCTGTCTGTTGAGCATCCGCCTTCACTTGGTCAGCATTTGGTCAGTAATCCATCAGTATTGCTAAATGCAGCACGCCAGACCTGCAGGGTATAGCGATAGTGAGGTCACAGTTATGGGCAATCGAGGGTTACTCACTTTTCTGAGGAGAACCCTAGGCAGGCATGCGACAGTGAAGGAGAGGTAGACACTAGTTCCTCTGGGGCACACTCTGATTGTAGGGACCAGGCCTGAATAAAGTTAATTCTGATTCTGATTCTGATGGTGTGTGAGGTGCCCTGGATGTTGCAGGTATTTTGAGTGCCTTAGGTAAGGTTCCTTTAAGAATCGTGACGCCAGTGCCTGTAACGGTGGCACACCGGTTTGTAGGAGGATTAATGGAGTACAAAGATGGTAAACCAAACGTTGCTTTACTTTAGGAAACAGTCCAACTTTATACAAGCAGTTGCAGTGGTATACAGGGAGTGCAGAATTATTAGGCAAGTTGTATTTTTGAGGATTAATTTTATTATTGAACAACAACCATGTTCTCAATGAACCCAAAAAACTCATTAATATCAAAGCTGAATATTTTTGGAAGTAGTTATTAGTTTGTTTTTAGTTTTAGCTATTTTAGGGGGATATCTGTGTGTGCAGGTGACTATTACTGTGCATAATTATTAGGCAACTTAACAAAAAACAAATATATACCCATTTCAATTATTTATTTTTACCAGTGAAACCAATATAACATCTCAACATTCACAAATATAAATTTCTGACATTCAAAAACAAAACAAAAACAAATCAGTGACCAATATAGCCACCTTTCTTTGCAAGGACACTCAAAAGCCTGCCATCCATGGATTCTGTCAGTGTTTTGATCTGTTCACCATCAACATTGCGTGCAGCAGCAACCACAGCCTCCCAGACACTGTTCAGAGAGGTGTACTGTTTTCCCTCCTTGTAAATCTCACATTTGATGATGGACCACAGGTTATCAATGGGGTTCAGATCAGGTGAACAAGGAGGCCATGTCATTAGTTTTTCTTCTTTTATACCCTTTCTTGCCAGCCACGCTGTGGAGTACTTGGACGCGTGTGATGAAGCATTGTCCTGCATGAAAATCATGTTTTTCTTGAAGGATGCAGACTTCTTCCTGTACCACTGCTTGAAGAAGGTGTCTTCCAGAAACTGGCAGTAGGACTGGGAGTTGAGCTTGACTCCATCCTCAACCCGAAAAGGCCCCACAAGCTCATCTTTGATGATACCAGCCCAAACCAGTACTCCACCTCCACCTTGCTGGCGTCTGAGTCGGACTGGAGCTCTCTGCCCTTTACCAATCCAGCCACGGGCCCATCCATCTGGCCCATCAAGACTCACTCTCATTTCATCAGTCCATAAAGCCTTAGAAAAATCAGTCTTGAGATATTTCTTGGCCCAGTCTTGACGTTTCAGCTTGTGTGTCTTGTTCAGTGGTGGTCGTCTTTCAGCCTTTCTTACCTTGGCCATGTCTCTGAGTATTGCACACCTTGTGCTTTTGGGCACTCCAGTGATGTTGCAGCTCTGAAATATGGCCAAACTGGTGGCAAGTGGCATCTTGGCAGCTGCACGCTTGATTTTTCTCAGTTCATGGGCAGTTATTTTGCACCTTGGTTTTTCCACACGCTTCTTGCGACCCTGTTGACTATTTTGAATGAAATGTTTGATTGCTCGATGATCACGCTTCAGAAGCTTTGCAATTTTAAGAGTGCTGCATCCCTCTGCAAGATGTCTCACTATTTTTGACTTTTCTGAGCCTGTCAAGTCCTTCTTTTGACCCATTTTGCCAAAGGAAAGGAAGTTGCCTAATAATTATGCACACCTGATATAGGGTGTTGATGTCATTAGACCACACCCCTTCTCATTACAGAGATGCACATCACCTAATATGCTTAATTGGTAGTAGGCTTTCGAGCCTATACAGCTTGGAGTAAGACAACATGCATAAAGAGGATGATGTGGTCAAAATACTCATTTGCCTAATAATTCTGCACTCCCTGTATAATGCAATCCTTTATAGTACAAATGCACAGCAGGTTTACTTCACAGCACAGCAGGTTTCAATCTTGCAAGATACTTGGAGGGTATACAGTTAATGCTTTGCAGTACAATGCTGCTCTATCCCCACAGCTATTCTAGCTGGCTGGATCCCAAGGCCCGGATGCCTAATTGCTGGCTTGAATCCTTCGTATATGAATTCCTTCCTCCATTATTGGCACTTGCTTTAACTATTACAGTACCTTTGCTTATTAGCTGGATTCTCTGCTGGATTGGAAAGGTGGCTGCAGGATTCTCCCAGGAGGTGCTCTCCTACTACTGGGGTGTCTCTACTGAGCTAAGCTTAGCCTCAGGAGCTTCAGGCTGACTAGGTGTCGCTTCTAGTCCCCTGGCATACACTAACCCTCCCCTGTCTGGGCCTTACTATATATATCTAGGGCTCTCTAGCTCCCTCTAACGCCTGGGAGGCTAAACTGCACCCTGACAGGCCTGACACCCAGATAAAACAGGGAAATACAACACATGACAGTAAATGTAATAAACACATTAACCCTTGTGTAGTGCCCACCTTTACCTAGTGGGACACTACATACCCCCAAGCTATGACGTTGCCCGTCCTCGGCGCAACATAAAGGGGTCCGCCCAACTGGAAAAACGCATCCTGAAAGACAAAATGACAACAGGCATGCACAACAATCACCACATTTAGCAATATAAATATGACAGACAGTGTCACTGAAAGGTGTGGTGAAAAGGGGCGTCGTCCTCTTCTCTCAGGATAATGTAAGGGAACAGGGGCGCTGACCTGGTGCAATACCAGGATAGTCCATTATAAAAGTAGAAGTGCAAATTGTCCATAATAAAACAGTAGTAATCCATAGAAAATGCAAACAAACATAAGTCCTTGGAGGCTCAAAGGATAACATGAGTCCAAACCCAGGCTTGCAAAGGGTTAAACAGGGGTTTGCCGTGAGGGGCTACCTGGGCCCATGATGTAGTCTCCAAATCTCACAGGTGGGTGCCCCCTGGTAGACCACGTGGACCTCCTTACTGGCAGAGGTTCTTCCTGCCTGGACTCAGGAATGTCAGAGGAGCCCACTGCCTCTGAAGCTACTTCAGGAGCTCTCTGGGGCAAGGTGTCCTGAGGCTGAGGGCTAACAGGAACTGGAGCTGGGACTATCAAGTTCAACCAGGGTGTGAGAAACCAATGGAGTGGTTCTTTGTCGTAGAGTAAGTTCTCCACAGCCTGCATAGGGTCCACAGGTGGAGCTGGCAATTCAGTTTCAGGAGACTCTGGCTCAATCTCCTCTGCCGCCGGTTCTCCTTCTATACAAGGCTTTAGACAATTTCTATGGACGATTTGAGAACCTTTACCCTCTCTGGAGACTTGGTAAATATGAGCTTCAGCATTAGGGATGGCAGAAATGATGTAGGGAATCCTTTCCCATTTACTGTCCAACATGTTGGTTCGGTGGTTGTTTTTCAACCATACCTTGTCTCCTAGAGCTAGGGGTTCGGCACGGGCAGCCTGGTCATAGTCTTTTTGTTGTCGTTCCCGAGTGTTCTCCATGCGTTCCTGAATGATCTCCTTAGCATTGAGGAGTCGTCTTTGGTGCTCCACTACCCAATCAGTCCTTGGCAGTGGGTTAATCACATCCGGCACTTGGACACCCAGGGAGTGATCCGCAGGCAACCTCCCTTGTCGGCCAAACATCAAATAGAACGGGGTGTAACCGGTGGAACAATGAATGGTGTTGTTATAAGTATACATAAGCTGTGGCAACAGAGTAGGCCAATCACCCCTCGTCTCAGGGGGTACTGCTCTCAGCATTTTAATGAGAGTTTGATTAATCTTTTCACAGAGTCCGTTACCTTGTGGATGATAGGCGGTGGTCCGGACTTTCTGGCAATTATGCAGCAGGCACATTTCTTGAAACAGCCGTGACTCAAACGCAGACCCTTGGTCAGTGAGGATTCTCTCTGGGCAGCCGTAGGGCAGAAGGAAATGCTTCCAGAACGCCTCTGCTGTAGTCTTAGCTGTCAGGTCTTTCACAGGCACTGCTACGACAAACTTAGTGAAGTGATTGATAATAGTCATGGCATAAGTATACCCTGAGCGACTCGGCTCCAACTTCACATGATCAATAGCAACAAGTTCTAAAGGAGTTTTACTTACAATAGGATGGAGAGGCGCCCTCTGGTCATGGCGGTCAGTTCACCCCACAGCACAGGCAGTGCATTCTCGGCACCATTTTTCAATATCTTCTCTCATCCCAATCCAATAGAATCTTCTGCGAATAGTGGCCTCAGTCTTCTGTACGCCGAAGTGTCCGGATTGGTTGTGATACATCTCCAACACCAGACTGGCATCTCAACGTGGTATGAGGATTTGATATATCCTATCACAGGACACTGGATCCAGACTCCTGAGCAACAGGCCTCTTTGAAGGAATAGCTGGTGGCGATGTCTCCACAGTCTCGCTAGTTCTGGGTCTGCACTCTTCCTGCGGATTCTCTCAGGGATTTTCCCACTGGTAAGGAAGTTGAGCAGTTCACCGAGGACTCTACTTTCGGACTGGAGCTTAATCCACCTTTCTTGGTCGCCTCTGGACTCCGGAATGTCTGATGAGGGGGGATCAGCAGCAGGGAGGTCTTCAGTGCGGATATTATCCTGCTGAGCGAATTTATTGTAGAACGCTGGCATTTCCACTTCTTCCCAAGCATCTTTTGGTTCATCTGGGGCTTCTGTAGTGGAAAGCCGCGACAGAGCATCAGCGTTATCGTTGGAGCAGCCTGCCCGGTATTTCACAGTGAAGTCATAGTTGGCAAGGCGGGAGGCCCATCTCTGCTCCAGTGCCCCTAATTTGGCTGTATTCAGATGCGCCAGGGGGTTATTGTCCGTGAAGGCAACAAATGGTGTGGCAGCGAGATAGTCTTTAAACTTTTCGGTCACAGCCCACACTGCAAGAAACTCCAGCTTGAAGGAACTGTAGTTCTGGTCGTTCTTCTCAGCTCCCTTCAGGGATCTGCTGGTGTAGGCAATTACCCTCTCTTTGTTATCTTGCACTTGAGCCAACACGGCCCCCAGGCCTCTTTTACTGGCATCTGTGTAGAGGTGGAATGGCTTCTGATAATCTGGGTAACCCAGAACAGGGGGTTCAGTCAACTTCTTCTTTAGGAGTTGAAAGGCAATTTTCCGTTCTTCGTTCCATTAAACAAGAATAGGAGTTTTTGGGCTCTTCTTTGGATGCCCCCTCAGGAGTTCCTGGATGGGATCCGCAATTTGTGCGAAATGCGGGATGAAACGCCTGTAATACCCTGCAAAACCGAGAAAGCTTCTCACCTCTTTCACGGTGGTAGGAGTAGGCCAGTTGCGGACAGCAGCAAGTTTATCAGGATCAGGCTGCACTCCTTCGGCACTGACAACGTGCCCTAGGTATTTGACCGCTGGTTTCAGCAGGTGGCACTTGGATGGCTTGATTTTGAGGCCATATTTAGTAAGAACTTGAAACACTTCACCCAGGTGTTTTAAATGGTCCTCATATGTCTTGGAGTATATAATGACGTCATCCAGGCATAACAGTACAGTCTCAAAATTCCTATGGCTTAAACAATGTTCCATCATCCTCTGGAACGTTCCTGGAGCGTTACACAGTCCAAACGGCATATAATTGAATTCAAACAGGCCCATAGGTGTAGTGAAAGCAGTCTTTTCTCGATCTTCTGGGGCCATGGGTACTTGCCAGTACCCACTGGTTAAGTCCAAGGTAGAGAAATAGGCTGACAACCCCAGGGCAGTCAAGGACTCCTCAATGCGTGGCAATGGATATGCATCTTTGTGGGTGATTTGATTAATTTTTCTGTAATCCACGCAGAACCTTATGCTGCCATCTTTTTTTCGAACAAGAACTAGGGGCGCAGCCCAGGGACTATGACTGTCCCAGATTATATTAGAGTCTTTCATCTCTTGTATCATCTCTTTAACAGACTGATAAGTAGTAGGTGGTATGGGTCTGTGTCTCTCCTTAATAGGAGGATGAGAGCCAGTGGGTATGGTGTGTTGAATTACACTGACCTCTCCGTAGTCCGTGGAGTGCTTGCTGAAAGCCTTGTGATGCTCTTTCACCAGATTTAGAACTCCTTCTATTTGCTCCTTCGGGGTGGATTCGTTCCCCACATGAAGTTCTTCCCACCAGGATGTTGTGGGGGTGCTGGCGGTGGTGCTGCTGCTCTGTGTGGTCTGGAACGTCTCCGTGGCAGGCAGACGGATCACATCCTGGAAAGACACTTGGAAAAGCTGAGCAACGGGGCAGTGCTTAAAAAGAGTAACGGGGTGATCACAAAAATTAATTAAACGTACAGGCACTTTACCTTGAGAAACGGTCACCAGACTCTTGGCTGTTTGCACAAAGGGATGATTCTCAATTTGAATAGGTTCCACTAGGGCTTGATAGTCCTGGCCCTAGATCCCTAACACAGCACGGCACCACAGGATGATCTGGGAATTTGGAGGCAGAATTACCGGCCGGTTTCTCCTCTTTTGTTGTGAACCTTTGTTGAGCACACAGCACACTGATAGTCTTTTGAATGACTCTTCTGGAAGCAGGCGAGGCTGAAGATAGTTTGATTCAATGCTTCAAGCACTTCGGAGTAACAATTTTTAAGGACATTAGTCCCTAGGATCACAGGGTGTCCTCCTTTATCTCCTGCTTGTACCACAATCACGCCTTGCTGTGGAAGGTGGCTTCTCCCACCTGAACAGTAGGTTCCCAATACCCATGGACTTTCACTGGCTTACCGTTGCTGGCAATGATATCTAGCCAGGACTCTGGTGGCTGGGTGAGGAGACTTGGATCCCAGAACTTGTCAAAGGCAGGTTGTTGAATGGTGGTGACCTGTGACCCAGTATCCAGCAGGGCTTCAAAGGGTATCCCGTTGATACATATTAAAATTTTTGGACGGGATCCTACATATTTAGGCATCCATCTTGGATCGTTTGGACCTACTGTTCTACCTCCCGAGGGGCGGTCCTCTGCCTCAGGGGTTGCCCGTTGTAACTGCCAGCACATTGATTCAGTATGTCCATATTTCTTACAATAGTGGCAGACAGGCTGCTTTCTACTTCTAGACCGGTAACTCGGTTGCCCATCAGGTTCTTTTGGATATACATCCCTATAGGCAGGTGGGAGTCTTGGAGGAAAAGGGCCTTCATCTTCCAGTAACAATGGTCTCTCCCACTCCTCTACTTTCTTGCACACTTTCTCTAAGCTTAGAGTAAGATGGTTCACTTGCTCCATTAGTGCTGCCACTACATGTTGTGTCCAGCTTGTCCAGAGCAAACTCGGTCAGTTGTGGCCACAAATCGAGTTTGGCTGCCCAGTAGTCCAGGGGATCTTCGATGTGGGGTGACAGGCTGCACTCCAAGTATGCCACAACCTGTTGGTTCAGGTTCTGCTCTAGGTCTAATTGCTTCTGCTGGTGAGTAGTTTCTTCAGGAGGCGGGTGAAGAAAACTGCTCATCAGCGACTCTAGACTTAAGTTGCTGCTGAAGGAGCTGGTACTGCTCCTGACCCCCCACCCCAGCAACTATTGCAGTCGAATGTGAGCGCAAAGGTCTCTCCCCCCGTTCAGACCTGCGAGAGGAGGACGATGGCGGACATAGGCAGCGGCCAACTGACTACATAGGATGTCTCGATAGTAGTTTAGTTTGTCTTCCCTCTCAGCAGGTGTAAAAAAGGCCCCCATTTTGGACCGGTAGCGAGGATCTAACATGGTGAAGAGCCAGTAGTCACCCCAAATGGTGATAATTCGGTGAGTTGCTCCTCCTCTCCTGTCACCTGTGTAGAAAAAATAGCCATTTCTCTATGCATTGCTTGTGCTCGAATGTCCTCCTCTAGTTCAGCCCCCACAGGGCTCATGTGGCCATGAGATGTAGTTGCCACATCTCCTGTCTCCTGTCCAGCCAGATTTAGCAGCATGTGCTTCAGGACATGAATCAGTGGAATTACGTTGTTCGTCCCGAAGTCCTGGCAACTGACAAATAAAGTGGCCACCTCAAAGGGCCCGAGCAAACGGCAGGTGTCACGCATGAGCTGCCACTGGCTAACATCAAAGTTACACAGGAGAGTACCTCTGTCCATCTGTACAATCAAGAAATCATTTCTGGCCTTTCTCTGTTCATATAATCGGCCCAACATATGGAGGGTGGAATTCCAATGGGTGGAAACGTCGAATATCCGCCTATGTTGGGGGATGCTGTTCTGCCGCTGTAGCTCAAGGAGGGTGTGCTTTGCAGTGTACGAGTGGCTGAAGTGCATGCAAAGTTTCCTGGGCATTTTCAGGATGTCTTGCAGATAGGGTGAAGACTTCAGGAACCGATTAACAACCATATTAAACACATGCGCCATGCCCTCCTTGACACAGGGTTGACACCGTGTTCTTCACGTTGTCAGTCTCCATGGTTCTGATTTTGACTATTTGAGGAGAAAGCCAGGATTCAATTTCTTGATGAATGATGCAGAGCAGTTCCTCCCCTGTGTGACAGTGCAGAACAGTGTGACAGTGCTGTGACGTGCACATGTGGTATGCTGGAGGAGCACTGTGAATTGTCCTTGCAGTGGAGGCTAAGGACACGGTGGAGGATGAGGAGGCAGAGGCGTACATTGCTGCAGGAACGTGGAGGCGGAAGCAGCATCACCTGGCCAAGTTGCTGGTGTGGCTGGGTAGGAACCACATTTATGCGGTTGGCTGTAAAGAACATATATTGTCCTTGACCGTAGTTACAGCTCCACACGTCGGCGCTGCCGTGCACTTTGGCAGACACTGACAGGCTCAAGGACTGGCCCACCTTCTGTTCTACATATGTGTGCAGGGCTGGTACTGCCTTTTTCGCAAAGAAATGATGGTTTGGGACTCTGCACCTCGGCTCGCCACAAGCCATCAGTTGTCTGAAAGGTGCAGAGTCCACCTCTTGGAAAGGGAGACACTGCAGCACCAGAAACTTAACCAGGAGCAGGCTCAGCTTCTGCGCCATTGGATGAGTGCACACATACTATTGTCTCTTTGCAATCTCTTTGGTAATCGATTGCTGATGGAATGACTGATGAGAAGTATGAGGAGGAGGAGCAGGAGCATCAGAACCAGCAGATGATGGGAAAGACAGACAGCTCCCTTCGGCTGAGGTAGTGGACTGCATGACATTGGGTGCATGCCACTGGGTAATGCAGCGGTTTCTGCGGCAGACTGGACCACCATATCGGAGCCATGGTTCTCCCAGGCCACTTTATGGTGACGCTGCATGTGTTGACGCAGGGCGGTGGTGCCAACATTGGCACCCTGGCCATGCTTCATCTTCTGCCCACATATTCGGCAAATGGCCATGTTCACCTCCTCTGGCGGCCTAACAAAAAATTGTCACACTGCCGAGTATGGCATTTTCCCCCCAACACTCCGAGCTGACTGCCTGCTACAGCTGCCTCTATGAAACCCTGCACCGCTACTTTTCGCGTAGTGGGTGGTCTACCCCGGGCACATTTGGCTCTCGACCGCCCACTGCTGCCACCCTGCTGACTCACACTGGGTGCTGGTCAAGACACGACTGCTAGATGCTAGATGATACCGGGAGTTCAGGCCTCTCGCTGCGACTCGTGCTGCCACCCCCCTCCCCTTCTTCTGCTGCCTGCGACAGAAACATTTTGGCCATACACCCCAAAAAAAATGAAATATAACAATCTCAATTCACTGCAGAATGGCTAATGGGACGTACATATCTTTCCGATTAACACACCCAGTAAATGACTGTAGTACAATGTAACTTCACCGCTGAACGGCAATTATGATATACCAGTATATTTTTTCATTTTTTTCCTATTAATACACCCCCCAAAAAATGGAAAACAATGTAAATCACTGTGAAAGCTGCCTTTATGTAAATTACTTTTGGATACATTGATGACCTGTGGATCTGCTTCAGTAAAGTACTGGGAGTTTTTTAAAAGCTCTAGTCTCCTTATTCAATATCATCATTACTACTACTCTCAACATTTGCACCTAGCGGTGCTGGCGTCACGAACACAGGGGCCCAGCCACCACAAGCACCCTAAACACCCCCACCATCAAGGGCACCTCAACTTCCATCTGGCTAATGTTCCCTGTAACCGAGAGTGCCCCGGAGGATTTTGTGCTGTCTTCCAATCCACTGCACGCCGGCCCCAAGGGACAACTTTACTGTGAGTACAACCATCCTCGACACCTTATCACGCACATTATCCCTAGGGTGTCCGGTCGTTGCAATTCACAGTCCACTGGGTACATGTGGTTCCAGCCCAGGCACACCAGCAACATGGCAGGTGATGGCAATGCCGCCTCTGTGCTGTAATGCTGAGATTTCTGTGCCAATGTACTCTTCTGCCTCCTCATCCTCCACCTTGTCCTCAGCCTCCCCTCTAGGCACGGTTCACAGTGGTCCTCCAGCATATCACCTAAGCTAGGCGTTGTCACGTGGTTCTGCACCTTGTTAGCCTTGGTGAACTGAGCCACACTGGGGAGGAACTGCCCTGCATCAATAAAGAAATCGAACACTGGCTGTCTCCTTGCCAACTGATGATAGGAACCATGGTTACTGATAACAGGAAGAACATTTGGTCTGTGCTGCATCAGGCAAGGCTGGGTCACATGCGCACATCTTCGATCTCATTGGCACCCGATTCCTCAAGAACTGCAAGGGCTGTTAGAAATGTCGAGGAAACTCTTACCGTGCGAAACACGCCCTCATTGATCTGCAAAGGCAAAATACTCTTCCGCCATATGTTAGACCGCCTGTATGAGCAGAGGAAGGCGGTCAACGATTTCTTAATACTGCAGACGGACAGGTTTACTCCCTGGTGTAATTTCCACGTTATCCAGTGGCAGCTCATGCGTGACACATGCCATTTGCTCAGGCCCTTTGAGGAGGCCATTTTATTTGTCAGTCAGCAGAACTACGGGATTGATTCCCTTCACATCCCGTTACTGTGAATCATGTGTTTTGAATTTTTTTCCATACGGCGATCACCTCACAGAAAATTTAAAAAGATATTTTAACAGTTCTGACTTTTTGGGATGTGGGGATACCTGATTTTTATTGTTTATATATTTTTATATGTAAAAGAAGTAAAGGGGGGTGATTTAAACTATTAATATTTTAATGTTTTAGGGGTTTTTTGTAACTTTTTATTTTAATAACTAGACCCTGGCTAGAACCTGGGATGTTTTGATCCCTTGTCCCATTCACTCTAATAGAGCTTTCTTAGGGTGAATGGCATTATACTACATGCCCTGCTGAGCTGTGCCTCGTGCGCAGCATGCAGTTTACCATGGCAGGCCTGGAAAACTTCAGAAGTGCCCTGCCTGCCATGGTAACTGATCAGAGCCTGATATTTCACTACGGGGGCTCCGATCGGAAGGCAGAGGGAGGCGCATCAATCTGCCTTACCTCACCGATGCCGCAATCGGAGTTGACTGCGGCATCTGAGGGGTTAAATGACGGGGTTTCGGCGGGATCGTTGCTCCCTGTTACTGAGGCTGGGTGTCTGCCATATGATACATCCAGCACTCACCGCGTATGGAGGAGGCTCACTGCAGCAGCTCCATACATTCCCTCAGTCAACGTGACATACAGGTATACCTGATTTTTCATGACAAATTAATTTGGAGCAAATCTAATTTCTTGTCACACTTCAAATTTTTTAAAACTTTGCTCATCTCTACTCATCACATACAGATGTTTGCTCTCTTTATTTATGCCATGATACATGTGTTTTCCTTAGAGCACAGTCACCAGGATAATGTGTATAAGAATATGGTTGAACTAGACAAAGAGCCAACACTGGCCAGAGCCATAGAAGCGTTGACAACCATGGGTAAAGTATCTTTCTTTACATTTATGAGACCATTTCTTTTCATTGCACCAAAGTCTTGATTACAGATCTACCTTTTTGTTTATGTAGCCCTTACAATCTACAATATGTCAGCATGGTTATAGACTACAAAAATAAACCCCTGTGTACCTAGCCTTTCTGCTGCCTGAGGCCAAAACGTAAAGGGCGCCCCCTCAATGCCAATTTCTTAACCTAACCCCTTCGCCACAATGAAAGCACTCATTGCCCATGGCCCTTCTGCTGCCCCCCTCTTGCCCCTACCTGATGCTGCCTGAGGCGATCGCCTCACCTGGCCTCATTGATGGTGCACCCCTGCCTGTGTAGTCTAATCCTTCAGTCTTGTGTTACTCCACTCCCGATGCACTTCAGCCCCCACAGTATATATGGGATGAAAAACAAAACTAGCGTCATGGCTTCTGTTTCGGAATGGATCCCAATGAGTCCTGATGGATCCCATTGATATAACTTTGTGTCCTAAAGGATTCTGTAGGCCTATCAGTAGATCAATAGGCTACACTAATGTGAACCATCTTCCAACCTAGAAGCAAAAAGTCCCTTGACCACTTGTAGAGGGTTTCAGCTGCTTCAGTTTTGATTTTTCAAGGTATATCACTGAAAATAAAAAATAAAAAGTTTAACCTTTCCAAAATCTGGAGTCTGTAAAACAAAAGAAAATGTGATATTTCATTAATAATGTCTCTCATTTTCAGACGACGATATCAGTGATGATGTGTATGTGAATGTGGATGATCTAAACAAAGAAGCAGAACTGAAGAGATCTAAGGAGAAGAAAACACCAAAAACCATGAGTAAAGCTTATTAAATATCCATTCTGAGCAGTCTGAAATAAAATGCGGTCATCGGGAGCAGGCAGTTCCGAGAACAGCCGCCGGGGGCCTTCATCGGGCTGTTCTCGAAACTGCCTGCTCCCAGTGACCGCATTTCATTTCAGACTGGCTCCCGACATAGGTAAGGGCTTACCTGTGCATCGCCGGACGGGTGAGTCTACCTTACTAAAGATGGCAACCCGCATGTGTTCGCTGGCGAACACTGTGAACTGACCATCGCTGAGTCTAGTCTAAACTTGTGCATCTGAACACAAATGCAAAATACATCTAGGTAGAAGATAAAATGATGGCGTTTAGTAATTTATAAAATACAGGGGGAAATGTATTAACACTGGGGTAGCAACCAATCAGATTCCACCTCTTATTTTTCAGAGCTCCTTTAGAAAATGAAAGGTAGAATCTGATTGGTTGCTAGGGGCAACTAAGCCAGTTTTCCTTTACACCAGTTGTGATAAATCTCCCTGACTGTGTCATCCATGAGTTCACATTATAAACCGTCGGCAGCACGTCCTAAACTCCATAGGGTGCCTCCACATGTGGCAGATTCTATTGAAGAAATACACTTGTACGGGTGTCAACGATGCCTCTACAAGTAATTTTACATTTTGCACACGACTGTATGGCTTTTTCTGTATTTTGTGGTCCGCAAAAAACAGGTCTGCAAAAAAATACGGATGACGTTCCGTTTTTTTGCGGAATGGAATAGCTGGCCCCTAATAGAACAGAACTATCCTTATCCGTTATGCGAACAATAATAGGACATATTCTATCTTTGAGCAGAATGGAAAAATGGAAATACGGAAACGGAAGGCATACAGAATACCTTCCTATTTTTTTGCGGATCCATTGAAATGAATGGTTCAGTATATGGTCCGTATACGGAATGCAAAAAACGGAACGTAAACGGAAAGAAAACCCGTTTGTGTGCAAGAGGTCTTAGGCTCCATTCACACGTCGCAACGTGTTTTGCGGACCGCACATTGCCGGCACTAATAGAATATGCCTGTTCTTGTCCGCAATTGCTGACGTGAGACATCACCTTTAACTGCTTAGGTTGTGGGGTAAGCAGCCTCTTATACATATGTCTTTTGGTCACTGATATGGTGGTCAGTGTATAGTGGACAGTAGTGGATGTTGGGCTCAGGGGGTTAGTAAGACCATAGGTGGCTAGGGTTAATAAGACCTTTGTTGGGTTGAATGCACAGCAGCCTGGTATAGGCAAGTGATAAAGTACAAAGTGAGGTACTCAATACTGGACTGTGGATCATCAGTATACCTCCAATATCAGGTGGATCATCAGTATACCTCCAATAGCCTCTCTGCTGCCTGAGCCGAAAACTTAAACTGCACTCCCCCTCCCCAATGCCAACTTCTTAACCTAACCCCTTCCCTTCAGCCCATGGTCCTTCGGCTGCCCCTCTCTTGCCCCTATCTGGTGCTGCCTGAGGCGATCGCCTCACCTGGCCTCATTGGTGGTGTCCACCTGTCCAATAAAGTGTATCTGACTGCTATGATGTGTATGCATTTACCGCAACCTATAAACTGAAGGGCCACAGTAGTTCTGGCTGTCTGGCCTTCAAAGAATAGGAATCCTAAAATCTAATGAGGCCTGGGGGTCTCATGAACAAGTATTTAATGGGGTCCTTCCTTTCTGATTGTGCTGGTAAAAAGACGAAAGAATACTGCACTTAGTGTAATATCCTGCATCACCTTTGGTTAGGACTGCTTGCTGCTTGCTCTGTGTTTGTCTTGACTCAGGCTGTTCCTATAATTTTTTTTCTTCTGCGCTTTACAGTGAAGGTCAGCTTTCTAAGACAGGTTGCTGTGTATAAGCACAAGCCCACCATAGGATAAATCTAAACTACAAGTCACCAAATGATAAGGAGGGGAAGGCTAGCACCATGTTTGGGTTGTGCCAAAAGAAAGACCTAATGCTTGTATATCTCGAGTACAATATTGTATTACTCTAGGTCACTAGACAAGAACTCACTATTGTGCTGAAATTCTTCTCCTTTATTTCAGAAGTGTCAACCAGAATAGCCACAAAGGCACGGTTAATTCTAGCAGCTTTGATATTTCTATTTATCATGTTCCTCTTTTTGATTGTCATCACAAGTCTCCTGTTAAAATACTGTAAGTTTTGGTTATTGTGTTTTCGTCTTCTTCGTCTTCCTCTTCTTCTAGTTCTTATTTGGGTAGAACACAAGGCAAAGGGTTCCCTTCTCTGATGAGTCGGGTTTTCTGCTTCATCAAATAGATGTTCATTGGTATGTCATCGAGAACAAAAACCCTGCAAAAATTGCTGGTAGGACACATGCTGGTGGTGGAAGTGCTATGGTCTGGGGAATGTTTTTGTGGCATTCTCTAGGCTCCGCTCATCCACGTGGAAGGCACTCTCAACCAATTTGGCTAGGAATCCATACTTACAGATCACATACACCCCATATATGCTGATTGTCTTCCATGGGACAGATGGGATTTTCCACCAAGAGAATATGACATGCTAGTAATGTCCAACATTGGTTGGAAGAGCCTGACCAAAACATCCAAGTACTACCCTGGCCTCCTAATTCCCCAGACCGAAACCCAATTGAGCCTCTGTGGGAACACCTCGATGGTTGTGTTTGCTCTATGGATCCTCCCCCAGGCACCCTCCAGCAGCTGTGTGATGCACTGCAGTCAGCATGGCTCCAGATACCTGTGACAACCTACCAGGACCTTACTGAGTCACCCCCAGCCCTCTCTAGCTGCTGGAAACTGCACATAGCGGTTACTCTAGCTATTAGGTGGTGGTCATAATAATGTGACTCCACTGTGTAGTTTTTCACTTATCTGCTCTTAATTCCACAGATTTGGCAATGAGTGAAGAGATGTCACATCAGAAGAATCATGGTAAGCATTCTCTACTCTATGTTGCACTATGTACTTTTAGTATCGTACCTCCAACATACTCTTGGTAGATTATAGATTTCTGAATCTAGAGAAGATGAATGTAAAGATAGATAGAAAATAGATAGATAGATAGATAAATATATAGATACAGATGAAATAGATTCCTAAAGGTCTATGTCAGTGAAGGGGATCAATGCTAATATCCCTGGTGGTCTAGGGTAAAGACTAACATGTGCATCATGAGATCATTAAAGTCATGTTTCTGTTTCTTGCAGGGGGGGTTAATAGTGATTTATGGAGATGTATGCTAGTGAAGTCAATGATAATATCCCTGGTGGTCTGGGGTATAGAATAGGTTAACTCCTGCTAGCACCAGTACTGAAAGTTGCTGGAATACTCTTTCTGGCTTCAGCTTTTTGTTAACTTCCCTGTGGTTTAGGTTTATAAGATTTACACTTCATTGCAGTAGATAACCACCACCTACTACAACCCCAACAAGAACTATTATCTTCATGTACAGTTCCAGTCCATTCAAGTCAACCTTCTTACCTTAAAGGAGGTTTCCAGGGTGTTGGATCAGCTTTTATAAGGGCTGTGGTGCTTGTATAAGCTACAGTTTTTTTAATTTTTAACTCAGTGATCGACCTGCACACCTTCTCCTTAGTGGTAGCAATGCAAGGTTTTGCAGTGTCATCCCATTACCCACTACTAAACAGTGGTGCAGGGTATTGCAAGGTAACCGAGAAAAAGTTTGATGAGGGTGTAGTGTTCACACAAGTGCTGCAGTCCCTTCAAACAGCTGATCGTTGGTGGAGCCAATAGTCCGACTCCCAACAATCTAGTATTGGCCTGTCATTAGAATTGCCTATCAATATGCTGATCCTGTAATACCCTCTTAACCATACAAACAGGAAAAATAATCATATGTGCTCTTACACCTCTGTTAACGGTGTGCGAGCTGATATACTGTAAATGTCTTAACTAATAAGTAACTCACGTGTTTCTCATTTGCTCTGTCTTAAGAAAAGAGATTGGAGATTACTTTTAGTTACTTTTAGCATCAGAGTCTGTGAACATGAAATTGCAGCAAGCCCCTGAGGAGCCAGAGCGGAGGAAGGCAGTGGTACTTTGGCTGAAGAAAGTCTATCACAGTGGATTTCCTCACACGGTTGCTCCCTAGGGCCATTGCATTGACAGGAAGGTGCACCCTTTTTTCCCTTGGGGCACTTTCTGGTTTTAGGGCTCCAGCCAGATGGTAGTTGGGGTGCCCTTGCTGTTAACATTTGTATGGGTGAAAGGCAGGGCGTGTAGGGTGTGCAATGGCTGACATTTCCTTTCTCTCTCCCTCTTTCTTAAGAAGTATTTCAATCTAAAGATGACTCTCTCTTGGTAGATAATGCAGAGATGGTTGGTCTGTGTAGCGGAAGGCCTAGGTCTGAGAAGTGGTGCACATGGACTTTGCCCCCTATCTCCTTCCCTGCTAACACTAGACTCCACAATTAGACTAAGCTAGGGGTAGAGCTTCCCTCAGGACCATGATAGAGTTTATCTCCATCACTTCCATACATTACCATACTGGGGACCCAAAGCATAAAATGACTTAACAAAAATGAACAAAACAATTTGTAAGTACCTACTGCTCTGGGGTACTGCAGAGTAAATTTGGAAATGTGAGGGTAAGGCCACATGTACAGTTTTTTTAAAGAAGTTTTTTAAGCCCAAACCAAGAGTGGATTCAAAAAGGAGAAGTCATATCTGCAGGGGTGCATCTAGCCTTCCTGCTGTCTGAGGCAAAAACTGAAATGGCGCCCCTCCCTCCCTAATGCCAATTTCTTAACCTCAGCTCTTCCCTTCAGCCCATGGCCCTTCGGCTGCCCCTCTCTTGCCCCCACCTGGTGCTGCCTGAGGCGATCGCCTCACCTGATCTCATTGGTGGTGCACCCCTGCATATCTGTCTCTTATACTTTTGCACCTTTTGGGGTCTACACCTGGCTGTGGCTTCCAAAATTGCAACAAAAAAAAAAGTTTCATGTGTGGCGGTACCTTCACAGATCTGGAGACTACTATAGATGGAATCAATTTGTCCAGTTCTATATTCTCACAAAACTGGAGTGACTTACAGTTTTGAGAGTCTGCAGGGAGAAGCAATTGCCAAAAGTTAAAGGTAATGCGTGTCTATGAGCATCCAGCTTACACATATACATGACGATATATGACTAGAGAGGAGTTAATCAATTCTAAACTAATCATTATTTAGATTCATCACACATTTTACATTCTTCTGTCAAATGAATCTGAAGTTTTGGTGATTTGTTTTGGACAAATCGTTCAAAACTGTGATCGACATTGTACTTTTACAGGAAGACAGGGCAGGGAGGATGAAGACAGAGGACCACATGTGCGGCGGACTCGACCGTGGCCAGGGGTCCCCTTTTAGTGACGGAATAAATATTTTGTCGTGACGCCAGTTGCAGTGAAGCAGCAAGGACACAGGGCCCCTTTTAGTGTTGTGGTGGTACCCAGGTGTAGGAATGCCAGAGTGGTGTAGGGTGGCCTAACTGTCCCTTAATGGTGTTGCACTTGTCACTGTGCTCCTACCTGGATACGATGGACCCCGGGCAGTGTTGTCCAAAGCAGAGCAAAGGGGTAGTTGGTAAAGGGGATGAAGAAATAAATCGAGTCCAGACCTTGTATATAGTAGAACAGCAGCTTTACTTTCAATGAATGTTTCTCCAAACAGTTTACAGGCTTTGTCTTGGTTTCCAGCAGGCGATAGCATGAACTGTAGCAGGCAAACTCCTCTGTGCTACATCAGTCGCACTCAGGCTCCGCTGTGCTAACAGGCTGGCTATGGAACTCAGCTTCTTCTTTATGCTGTACTTCACTTTATGTGGTCTGGTCTGTCTCTAACTTTATCCAGGGAATCTATACCTCCTGGCTTCAGAGGCTCTTTGCTTTGGCCTCCAGATCCAGCTGAGCTGAAGGTGCTCAAGCTGGCCTAGACAGGGCTCATCCAACAGGGACGGGCTCCTGCTTCCTCCCCCATGCAGGGGGTACTCTCCACTGACTTCTATCTAACTAGTCTCCACACTCTCTTAGGGATAGTTAGAATGGAAAGAAGGCTTCCATTCGAGATAAAATAGCTCTGCCATTTATGCCGCCATCTGCTGGTGAACCATGGAAATATGAATACACCTTTGATGACATGAGGTTAACCATAGGAGATAGTAGCAAGGCGCAGAGGTGGTAACGGCACTCTGGGGCGTTTCACATGGTCATGACTGATGAGCTTGCCCATGATGCTTTGTAGGCAGCCTGTCAGCCAGACATGGGCAGGATATTGGCTGGTCTATAAGGGTCTTTGGTAGCTCAGAGGCACAGACACCACCAGGGGAGGATTAGTAAGGTGGCCCTAGAAAAAAACTAGAAGTGGCCTCATGTTGTAGGTGGGACTAAAATGATAGAAGACAGGACAACAAAAATAAGCAGGTACAACAGAAGTAGACAGGGCCTGCAGTACCAAAGTACTGATGCAGCAGAATCAAATACCACAGTGCAGCACAAAATACTGACACCCTCTCCACAATATTCAACTGTATCATCGTCCTGAGGATGGTAATGCAGTTGAGTTCAGGAGGGCAACTGCAGCCGTTGAGCATCAGATCATTATGTACCTGGCCAGCGGCCTTTAGGAGAGCTTGGGTGGCCCTCTGGACATCGGCCCACTGGGAAATTTCCCTGTAGGGTCTATGGCCAATCCACCACTGTCAGCTCAGCCAGTGATCTGAGAGGATGTGTTTGCCATGTGCTGGCAGACACTAACTACAGAGACAAGCCAGCCATATTATGGTGTTGAAGGGGCAGTGCATTGAGTGTAAAGGCGCATTTACATGCACCGAGAAACCAGTGGTCGGGAAGGAAGTGCTCCTTCCCGACAGTCGGCTGCTCGTTCAGTGTGCTGTGTATTTACATGCAGTGATCACCTCCACAGTATGAGAACGTGGGATTGCTATTGTGATCGCTCGTCCTCATACTGCTGCATGCACCATATTGCAAGGATCTGTACACAATTCCTGGAAGCTGAAAACATCCCAGTTCTTGCATGGCCAGCATACTCATGGACAGCATGTTTGGGATGCTCTGGATCGGCGTATACAACAGCGTGTTCCAGTTCCTGCCAATATTCTGCAACTTCTCACAGCTATTGAAGAGGAGTGGACCAACATTCCACAGGCCACAATCAACAACCTGATCAACTCTATGCGATAGAGATGTGTGGCACTGCGTGAGGCAAAGGGTGGCCACACCAGATACTAACTGGTTTTCTGCCCCCCCCCCCCCTCACACTAAGGCAAAACTGTGCACATTTCAATGGTCTTTTATTGTGGGCAGTCTAAGGCACACCTGTGCAATATTCATGCTGTCTAATCAGCACCTTGATATTCCACACCTGTGAGGTGGGATGGATTATCTCAGCAACGGAGAAGTGCTCACTAACACAGATTTAGACAGATTTGTGAACACTATTTGAGAGTAATGGGTCTTTTGTGTATGTAGAAAATGTTTCAGATCTTTGAGTTCAGCTCATGCAAAATGGGAGCAAAACCAAAAGTGTCGCATTTATATTTTTGTTCAGTGTATAATTGCACAGTTTGATGCATTTCAGTGCGCCAGTACCAGTGTGTTTATAGCAGGACACAATTAATTGCCGGGCCCACTCTGTTCCTCCTCTCAGAATATGGCCTGCTTGCCAATTTGTCAAAATCGGACCCAAAACTAATTTCAAGAAATTTTCCCCTCTCTATATTTGACATGTGACAGCTGCAGATAGTCACTACCCTTATGAGGACAGTGATTGGCTCCGGTAGTCATGTGCCATTTACCAGCAGATCCCTACTGCAGTTTGTAAATGACTGGACCAGCGCTGCTGGGAATGACTTTGGAGAAAGAGGTGAATATAAGATAACGGTTTATTTATGCTCTTGCAGGGTTTGTAGTTAGATACTAGTTATCTTGGAAAATCCCTTTAATACCAAATGTAGGATGGTACTGGATTACAGAAACAGACCAGGACCTAGAAGCAGGAGTATAGACACCAGTAAAGTAGTGTAGGACATACAGTATCTAAGGACAGCAGATCGGAACTAAACATAGTAACTGAGGATTAAGACAGGAGCCTTGTCAGGAATAGCCAGTAGGCAAAACTAGGAAGAAACTAGAGAAATTATTTTGAGGCAGAATCCACATGACTAGGGTATTGGTTAGACTGCTCGGGTCTTCCTACCCCTTACCCCTCTTATCCCCCATTTACAAATAAGAGTCAGACTCAAGAATCGGATCAAATTCGGCCACAGCAGCCGTTTTATTACATAACATAACAGAACATTAATAATTTAACATTAACTCCCAATAGACCGAGTAAATGACGGCGGAGGTCCTAGAAGCCCACATAAGATAAACTACCAAAACCAACTGGCAACTCCATCTTGCCCCCAGCCGATGAACGCCAGCTCAGAGGCACCAGCTGATGGGCGCCTAATCCTCGATTCCTGATAACCGATGAGAGTCCAGCCCCACCCGTGGGGGCCCTCCCATTCTCCACTAACACCATATCCACCAACTTCTAGGACCTCCCACCGCCAACAGCGCCCAACTTGACCACCTTAAGAATGCGTGTTCCTCCACATCCTCAGGGCTACCTCAATACCACCCTGGATTCCTAACGCCCATAAATCAATTCCCACCACATTAAGGTGCACACCATACGCCCTCCAAAATTCGCCTACTCAATCCTCCAGCTCTGAATGCCGCACAGCGACCGCCCCATTCCTAGCCACAAATCTGCCGACCACCCTGTTAACCTTAATGCGGGCCTTATTCAACCTGTCCACTGACCTTGCACCCCTCCACGTCCGCCTAGGCACAATATCTGACCAAACCGTAACCATACGCGGAAACAACGCCCATAACCTCAGTAAGTCGAATTTAATATCCCAAACAGGGTGGTCGGCAGATTTGTGGCTAGGAATGGGGCGGTCGCTGTGCGGCATTCAGAGCTGGAGGATTGAGTAGGCGAATTTTGGAGGGCGTATGGTGTGCACCTTAATGTGGTGGGAATCAACTCCCTGAACGGCCACGCCCCCAGATCATTTCCCCCAACGTGTAACACCAAAACGTCTGGGGGGCGATCTAAGCGCACAAACCTATGCACCTCCCTCAACACCCCGCCCAAAGCATACCTCTCATCCCGAGCCACCGCAACACCGCTACCTCGTGTGCAAAACCCAATTGCCGCCGATTCGGTCGGACATCCGCTCTTATTGCCCCCCAGAACACGTGTCCCAGTATCCACACCAAGGCCGTCTGCGAACCTATAATGAAACAACAACAAAAAGCAGCCGCATTACCAAACAGGAAAAACATCCCACACCAATCACAATCTCCCTATCCTCACATAAGAGCGGAATCGGATAGACTCCCAGCGCCCTATTTTCTTTATCACCTCCTAACTCAATCCCCATCGCGCCGCCTCCATCGCAGCCCCGATCCTGAAAGAGTGCCCTGTATAACCTACAGAATCAATCCCCAATACTTTCAGGTACCGCTTAAAAATTGCCAGGAATTGGAACCGAGACAGGAATGACCCGTCTTCGTGTCTCAGGAAAGGCTCAATCCCTATACCCTTCCCACCTTCTTACTCCCGCAAACACCTGATCGGACAAAGCATACATCCCGGAACCTCAAACAGAGACAAATGCCTTCCCCTGCCCTCACAATCCGTTTTAGATTTCCGGATGCGTATTTCCCCTCGATCCACATACAAATCCACATCCTCCGAACGCAAACCCCCTGCCTTAGTTACACTACTGCTTACCAATTCCCCCAACCGAAACACCCCAAAAAACGCTAATGAAAAAGCAGCTTTAAATAAACTAACCTCCCATCTAGACCTACAAACTGCCTCCAACTGAGCCCCAATATCAATCAACTACTGAAACGACACCGGTCTTCTAGTATCCTCAGCCCGTTTTTCTCTTCTCCACCCCCTTAATAACTGCCTCACCAAAAACGTTTTCGTAAAATCTGTATGACCCCTCAACCGAAACCCAAACGCCAACCCAGTCACACACCAATTTAACTGTGCAACTGACCACCCTTCCTCCCTAATGTGACCCAAAAATAACAATAAAGCCATCTCCCAGTCCTCTTTCTGCATCCCTAACTGTACACACCACCTCTCCCAATCCACCCATGCATTACCGTACGCAGCCCAGGTGCCAGGACACAAGGATGCCCGAACCAGCCCCATTACCGTTCCTCCAAGATTTCCCACAGACAAGCTGGACAATCCAACCCCTCGGCTTCCGCCTCCGGCACCAGTTGACGAAATCGCTCCCACTGCAAATGAGAAAGGGCATCCGCAGTACAGTTAGAAACTCCCGGAACATGAACCGCCACTATCCACGCATTGATGGACAAACATCTGAGCACTAAAAACTGCAACAGCTTCACCACTGGAGGAGATGACGTGGAAAGACTATTAATTGCTTGCACTACCCCCATATTGTCACAATGGAACCGAACTTTTTTGTTCGCAAATTTCTCCTCCCACAGCACCACTGGCATCACAATTGGAAACAGTTCAAGCAGCGCCAAATTCCTAACCCAACCCTTAGTAACCCAAGAATCAGGCCACCTTCCCGCACACCATTGCCCCTGACAGTATGCCCCAAAACCAAACCCCCGGCCGCATCGGAAAACAGCTCAAAGTCAACATTACTCACCCCCCCCCCCATCACCAACGTCTTCCCATTATAAACTTCTAAAAACCTTGACCAAACATCCAAGTCCCCCCGTAACTCCTTACCCAACCGAATAAAATGATAGGGCGCTTTAACCCCTGCCGTTGCGAGCGCCAAACGCCTGCAAAAAATCCTCCCCATCGGCATGACCCTACATGCAAAATTAAGTTTTCCCAACAAAGATTGTAATTCCCTTAACCTAATTTTTGCCGCCGGTTTCGCCTTACTAACTTCCAATCTTAAATTTGTTAACTTATCCTCTGGCAGCCTGCACTCCATTTCCTCCGTGTCAATCAAGATTCTCAAAAAACACAACTCAGTTGACGGCCCCTCTGTCTTATCCTCCACCAACGGAATCCCGAACTCCCCAAAAACCGACTGCACCGTATGCAACAACAACGAACACACCCTTGAACTCGCCGGGCCTAGACACAAAAAATAGTCTAAATACGGACACCTCAACTATTACCCATTCAAGAAACGAACTAAATGCCTCAAAATAGGCGCACAACAAGGAGCACCCCATCGGCAAACACCTATCCACAAAATAACGCCCCTCCCAACAACAACCCAACAGGTGCATACTTTCCGGATGCACCGGCAACAAACAAAACGCCGCCTCAATATCGATTTTTGCTAGCAACGTCCCAGGGCCCAACTTCCGTACCCAATCCACAGCCGCATCAAATGACGTATAAACCACTGAACATAATTCAGGATCAATACCATCATTGACCGACGCCCCTTTTGGAAAGGACAGGTGATGAATGAGCCGAAACTTATTTGGCTCTTTTTTGGGAACCACCCCCAACGGTGACACCCGCAGGTTCGCCAGAGGCGGGACGGGAAACGGCCCCGCCATTCTACCCAGCATCACCTCCTTGGCCAATTTCTCGGAAAATACCTAGCGTTCCCTCAAAACACACGTACAACTCTCCCCGTGCACCGTCATCCACTTTAGGCCTATCCTCCTGTCCCCCAGCCTGAGTCTGTACTGACGCTGACCCAACTGACCTAAAACTCGCCCCGCGTCCGTCCCCCCGACCCCCACACCCCAAGCCGGCAGCGGCGATGCTCCCCCCGCCCCGACACCCGACAACCACCCAGCTAATCCGCCCAAAAGCTGTCCCAAGCCCCTTCCAACCTCCTCTGGACGTCCCGCTCCCCTGACGCCCCCCGGACAGCTCCAGCATAGACAAAAGAGGACCCCATGATATCTCACCAGGACGCACGGGTGATAATCCTGTATCCAGACGCTCCTGCCCGCCAACAGGACGATCACTAGATGTACTTGCCGCACTGCATCTGTCTTCTGACCGCACTGCTCCCACTCCATTAGTATCGCTCCAGCTTCTATCTAACATGGCGACAGTCACATGGGGGTGTGTCCTTCAACTACCTCACTGGCAGCATGGGGCCTGTGCACGTCCTGGGGAGCCTCCTGCACAGCCCGTCCTACAGCAGACCCTCTCCCTCGCTGAGTGGACCTCCCAGAGCCGGAACACCTAGGAGAATCCACAGACCCTGGTCCTGATCCAGCCAACACTGCTGCAGAGAGCGGGGGAAGGGGGGTTAAATCCCCGCTCTGCTCAGAGGCCCACTGCTGCATCAGATTCCTCCCACGGCGGGAGCGCCTACCTGAAGCCTGCTGCGCCGCTCCCCGCCGTGGAGGGTCCCCGGAGGGGCTCCGCAATCGGCGCCTGACCCGTGACTCGTCTGGGCTCAATCGCGTCGGCGGTCGGACCTGCCGCGGCCGTCTAGCCCGTTCATCAGGGATCACCGCCGCCACTGGGAGTCCCTGAAGCAGGCCTCCTAACTGTTCCCTCAACCTGGGTCCCCGGGCCTCTGCTTCCATCCTAATCTGGGCCAGCATTTCGTCAACCGACATGGTGAGTGAGTCAGGTAAGTTCAGTTGGCTAACCGCCCAAACAAAATGGCACCTGAAACCCTCCTCACTTCCACTTTATATAACCCCCACCACACCCCCTTAGTTACCCCGGCAACACCCTCCACCTCCCGGCTACCGGCCTATTAACCCCTTTTAATGCCCAACTCCTCGCCAACCAAACCAGCGTCATGCTGGCCTCCCTTTAGCTCCGGCCTCACTTGAACAGAGGACCACATGGCCCTTTCAGGAACACACAGTGAATTCTATGCTGACCCTGAATGAGGGATATGGCTCCAATATACTGTATAGTAGATGTTGGTTAACACATTAGAAGCAGATACATATAGTAGCTCAGAATCAGAGAAGAGTTTAACCATGGTATTGCTGGAGCAGCTAGGTGTGGCCGAGCAATAAAGACAGAATCACACAGAAGTAAAACAGAAACAAATGCAAACTAGAATAGGCCACCAGGAACAAATGTCATCCTTCGAGAGGTAATATCGCTTACAGTACAGTTCCTGACAGCTTGGTCTACTATTGTAATGTGACTTATCAGAGAGAGTTTAATATTATGGATTACTGTACCCAACCCTTAAGTTTGAGTTTTTCGGTGTAAGCAGTTCATTTAGGTTATCTACTGGGTCACCTATTTTGTTAACCACCTTACCTTGACTTAAAGACAAAATATAACATGCAGTTCTATATTGCTAGCTTACCATTACAACATATGTAAAACCAATATGAATTAAAGGATTGTCTCATCAGAGAGATTGGTGGCATGTTGTTAGGTTATACTACCAATGTTAGATAGGGACCTGCACCTATCTTGGAAGAGATGGGACCCGCACCTATCTTCAGAATGGGACCCCAGAAATGAGCCATACCCGCTCTGCCGCTTTCCAATCATTTCTGTGAGACTGACAAAAATAGCCATGCATTTGCTCAACTATCTCCGGTAGTCCCATAGAATTGAATAGAGCTATGGGCACGGTTGTGCAGTACAATTTCCATTTGTTTGTATTTGACTTTCGAAAATAGCCGAGCGTGTTTGCCTGACTATTTACAGAACTCCCATAAAAGTGAATAGAGAGAACACTGTGTATGTGAGGTATACTCTTCTTCACTTTCGGAGATAGGTGTGGGTCTCAGAGGTAGAACCCAAACCTATCCTAGCAATATGCTGCCGAGGTCTCAGTTGTGACAACCCCTTTAACATGAAATACTATTATTAGCTGGAAGGAGACGAGGTCTTTGAAGACGTTTTTGTTTTTGAAGCCCTTAAGTCTCAGATGCTGTCTGATGGTTATGGGGCTGCAGTCAGCACCAGTAAGGGCCTTAATTTGGGTCGAGGATCGTCCAGTGTCTTGACGGACAGCCAATTGGATCCTCCGGCTCAGTGCTGATGAAATTTTTGGGGGTCTTCCACTTGACTTTTTTGTTCCATAACCCTCAGGATCATTTAAGAATTGAAGAAATTCCAAATGACTGTCTTACTGCGTCCCACCTCAGCAGCGATGGCGCGCTGTGAGAGACCCTGCTTATGCAGTTCAACAACCGGACCACATTCAAAAAGGGAGAGTTTTTTTTCCTTTGCCATCACAGCGTGTGACTACCTGACAGAAAATGACAATTAATCCACATCTTTGCACAGATTTGGCCTTTTAAAGGCATGTGGTCCTAAACTATGGATCAGCTGAAAAACAGCCTGTTTCAGTTTATTTGTTGTTTTCATTAAATTGAATGCTCAAAAAATGTTTTGTCTCCCTACCATTTCTTCTTGTTGCATGTTGAAGCTCTACTTGTAACCTTGTTAAGATCCAGCCATGCTAAATATGATTTTTTTGCCATTTTTCAAGTGGTCTTGAACTTTTGATCAGGACTGTATTAAAGGATATTTTCATTTTTTTCTCCAGCAGACGATCAACAACAGATGGTCCTTGAAGATGTCAAAACAGTTAAAAATAATTTAGGTGGGTCCTTTAAAAGATCTTGAACAATGTAATTTATAAGTTTTAATATCAAAGTCGCTCATCTCTTGCTGTATTACTAGATAATCAATATGTGTATCCCGGTAAACCATTCAGGCAACAGGCAATTGATGACCACTAATGGTAACCATAATTGTGCCGAAAAGGATTGTCCTCCAATTTTTCAGAGACCCATCTCCACTGAGTTCAACCATTTACATGGTCATATTTTTCCCTTCCAGGATTGGAACATGGAATAGGCACAAATCTTCCCATGATATTTTTCCTCTGTAGATTTCCCTCCTGAGGTTGGCTTTCAAATACTGATGCAAAATACTAACCAAATACTGACCGCATGAAAGTGACCTTACTCCTGAGACCTGGTAATTAGTGTGTGACTACTATTTATTCAACTCGCACCATGCCCTATCACTCACAAGTGTACAGGAAGCTGAGATATAGGGAGCTGTTTGTAGTCTACAGAAACATTGAAAAACCACTTGGCAAATAAGGTTTAACATAGATTAATGTAAATGCAGCATATATGCATCTGGGTAATCATTTAAATAGGGTAAATATAAATGTAGATATAATATAGGGGTGGCATAAGTGTTGGGGCTGGCGCAAGGGCAAAAGTCATCTGAGGCTACTTTCACACTAGCGTTTTTGCTGGATCCGGCAGGGTTCAGCAAAAACGCTTCTGTTACTGATAATACAACCATCTGCATCCGTTATGAACGGATCCGGTTGTATTATTTTTAGCATGGCCAAGACAGATCCGTCATGAACTCCATTGAAAGTCAATAGGGGACAGATCCGTTTTCTATTGTGTCAGAGAAAACGGATCCGTCATGACCCCCAATGCAAGTCAATGGGGACGGATCCATTTTCTCTGACACAATAAAAAACGGATCCGCCCCCCATTAACTGTCTTGCTCCGCATCCCAGCATGGAAAGCAAACCGCAGCATGCTGCGGTTTGCTCTCCGGTATGAGAACGGAATGGAATGCATTTTGGAGCACTCCGTTCTGTTCAGTTACGTTTTGTCCCCATTGACAATGAATGGGATCTCAATACCGGAAAATATTAACCCTAGTGTGAAAGTAGCCTTAGACTGTGTCATCATTGGCAAAGTGTCCTGCAGTTAGACAGGTCAGGAGACAGGTATGCTATATGAGCTACTCAAACAGCCCTGCTAACTATTCAGTTACCATATTCATTGTATTTATTTTCATTTCATCTGCCCTTTTACCCCTCCATTGTATTCTATCCACATCAGTTTCTCATCCTTCCCTCACTTATTACAGTTTACATGAATTACCGTATTCACCTTCTGAATCAACTTAACCCATTATGTCCCAGTGTGCAGCACAAAAAAAAACACTTTAAAAATCGGTAAACCATCTGCTGTTTCTCTTAATCCTTTTTCTTTAAACTTCAAGAGAGATCTCTCTTACTGATTCCACCTTCTTTCTTCTATTGCTAATTTTACCTACTTCCCCATCACACATAGAAATCATGTTAACCTCATTAACACATTGTGTCTCCTCTTCCTTCTTTTAACTTTGTGCTTGGGAACCCTTGGTCAGTGTGCAACAAATACTCCTATATTCTTAAAGGGAGTCTTTTACCTCCATATGGCCATATACAGCGCTTACATGGCTCTGTAGCAGACCTATACAGGGTTGTAACGGTACCTTTGTTCTTTTCTTTAGACTTGCACCAGCAGGAAAAACAAAATTTAATTCATATGCAAATGAGGGCTCGCAAGTGCCCAGGGGCGGCATTCAGTGTGTAGGTGCCCAGGCTGCTCTGCCTTCTTTTCACTTTACTCCTCCCCAGCCTCTGCCTTTGCCCGCCCTCCAAGTCCTTTACATCATCGCTAGGTCCGGCCAAGATCCCACACCTGTGCACTGCTTCGCCACGCTGGGGCATGCGCACGGTGATGCCCATTGGGGGCACTGCATCGCCTCACCTAGTGGTCATGCCCTCGGCCAGAGCTAGCGATGACGGAAAGGACTTGGAGGGCGGGCAAAGGCAGAGACTGGGGAGGAGCAAAGTGAAAAGAAGGCAGAGCAGCCTGGGCACCTACACACTGAACGCCGCCCCTGGGCACTTGCGAGTGCTAATTTGCATATGAATGAAACTTCGTTTTTTTCCTGCTTGTGCAAGTCTACAGAAAAGATCCTGTATAGGTGTGCTACAGAGCCATGTAAGCACTGTATATGGCCATATGGAGGTGACAGACTCCCTTTAACTTCTTTCTTTCAATATCGCTTAACCTTCCCGAAGATAAGGTTAACCAAATTTTGCATTCATCAATCTGACACTGCTTCCCTTGCTGCTTTATCTCATAGTGGTTTACATTTTTCTCATACCTCCAAACCTAAACAGGTATGGTGAAGTAGGCATGCTTCTTCACCCCCAGTGCACCTTCCAGGTTATCCCCCCCATTATCATCACTAACATTCTCATCTTTTGAGGTCTACACCAACACTGTCAGACTCTTCCACCCATTCTCCTTGTGAGTGGCAGCTGTCTACTGCTCCCCTATCTCACCCCGATTTCCTTGATCACAGGAATATACTTAATCTGGTCCTTATCTGACTCACCTCAGTTTGTGACTTTACTACTGTATCTCTCCTCCCCTGCTCTCTGATCATAAGTGTGTTTCTATCACTGTCGGGAATTCTCATCCTTCTGAGGGTTCTTTTACCTATCACACAAACAAAAAACTATATGCAATTAATGCTTTTTTTTACTGTGGCAAACAGCAAAAACTCTTATTGTTGTTGCCCTGATCCAGTCTCATCTTGATTAGTAGAACTCATTCTTAATCCGTTTTTCACTCACTAAACTCAAGCTTCTCCAATCTATCCTGAATGCAGCAGCCAGGCTCATCTATAGCTACACAGGCAGCTACACCGATGCCTCTGCCTTCTGCCAGTCATTGCACTGGTTGCCCATACAGTAAAAGATTCAAATTAGGTTTATCGCTCACCCACAAAGCTCTCCACAATGCTGCACCCCTTCAGTATATCTACTTGATCATCTATATCTACTATTCTACCCATGCTCTCCATTCTGCCAATGATTTAAGTCCTGATAATATCCTCCATAATCTGAACCTCTCACTCCCATCTCGAAGACTTTGGTTGAGCTGCACCAGTTCTGTGGAATGTGCTACCCTAGACAAACAGGTTCATTTCCAACTTATACAATACATGTACCCTAGCATTGTAAAATGCTGTGGAATATGTTGGCACTCTATAAATTAAGATTATTATCTGGTGTCATGGCAATACTCCAAGCCTGCGGTGTGCATGGGTGCTGCATCACTCACCTAGCTTCTGCCTGGGGCTGGCGGTCAGACTCCTATGTCCCAGGTTCTAGGTCTCTTTCTATGTGTGTCTATTCATTGAACTTCTCCCTGCAGCACTTTAAGGGTTAATTCCCCTTTTTGCTCGGCGTTCATCTGTTTGAATAATGAGCTAATCAGCCCTCCTCTACATGCTGGGCTGTTTGTTTCATCCCTTGCTTGAGCTATAGATTATATGTTGGCTTCACTTGCTTCCTGGGCCCAACCAAAAAGCTATAACTCGTTCGTCTGTCTGTGTATCGACGTCTGCCTGTTTCCTGGATCCTGACTTGGCTCATGGCTGTTCAGTCCACTGATCCTAAGCCTCCTGCCATGAATTCAGGACTGTTTCACGGATTCGCATCTACTCTGCATGCCCGGATGTCTGCCTATTTCCTGGCTATTTGCATTGCCTAATCCATTGGTGCTTGGCACCAGTGTCTCTGACCCCAGTGGTACTATTCCAATAGGTAGTAACTGTGGCGAAACCAACCTCGCCACTGGGTTTTGGAGAGGGCTGTTTAAAAGCCTCTTGCCTCAGGATTATGGCCCATAGTAACTTTAAAGGAGAAGACAGACCGGCCGCACAGCTTAAATCTGTCTGTGGAATTGTATTTTATGTTATTATGCGTTCGGTTAAATTGTATGTTATGTGAGGGTACCCAGATAGCTAATATTATTGTATTTGTGTATTCTGAGTGCCATTCACCTAATGATATGCACTCAGACTTGAGCTATCTGGGGATATGTTAAATGTCTGTGTTTGCTGTGGGGGTGTGCCATTGTGTGTTTAAATGGTGATGTCTGTCCTGTTGTCTCCACATGTGTATTGGTGATCTCCCTTTGTCCTGAGAGATAATTGGATTGCCTTCGGTTGTCTCTGGGACAGAGAGGAGGAAACCATGATGCATTGTGGGGATGTGTTGTATCTGTTCTGTGTCGCAGTCTCCCTTCTGGTCCTCTAGGGGGCGGGAACGATTGGTTGCTGTACTTGCATTGTGTGTGTTGTAAGGTATTGATTGGTTGGATTTCAAAACCCTGTGGGCAGTACTATGTATGTTTCTTATGAATAAAAGAGGCTGTACTTGAAGTACAGTCAGACCACTGCTGACCCTCAAGACGGAGCCTTGTCTCGTTATTGGGGGGATTCCCTATATGCTGTTAGAGACTGATTGCCAGGAGTGTAAGCTGACTGTACGCTTTTCCTGTTCGTCTGCTGGCAGCTATTCGCGAGGTTCCAGTTTGGAGTGCTATTTTGTATCCAGTTCGGGAGGTTGGTGTTCTGCAGTAGCTGTGCCTGTCTCTCAGAAAGGGGCATATCGCCTAAACGGATTTTAACCCCTTGTCTGCTGAAACGGTCCGTTACATTGGTGGCAAGCAGCGGGATCGTTCCTACAGCCAGAAGGACAGCTACAGGAGACACCATTTCTGTGGATTCTACAATTTAAGGGCAACGCATGTCTCAGTACAGCGACCCTAAAAGCACCAGGATGGAACCAGCAGTGGAGTACAGATACTCTGTTGAGGAATTTGACCGTATGATGTGGTTGCGGCTGAACTTCTTCGGACCCAATCCAGCTGAGAAATCCGTGAAGTTCGTGAGGAGTCTAGTGTTCAAGACCCTACTATACCGGGCAGAAGGTGACGGTCAGCTGCCACGTTGGGTGGACCTCCATCGGAAGTTACAGTTGCGGGACAGAGGGAGCCCAGTCTCCATTCCCCAGCGGCAGTGTGAAGTGCAGGGAGGGGAGAGCAGCGGCCTCCCTCCCCAGCGGCAGGCTGAGTTACAGGGGGCAGAGGTAGTTGTTCCTGCCCCCCAGCAGCAGCATGATTTTTTGGGAATTGGGAAGCCTAGTCTCCATTCCCCAGCGGCCGTGTGATGTACAGGGAATTGGGAGCCGAGTCTCCATTCCCCAGCGGCAGGCGGAGTTACAGGGGGCAGAGACAGTCGGTCCTGTCCCCCAGCAGCAGCAGGATTTGTTGGGAACTGGGAGCCTAGTCTCCATTCCCCAGCGGCAGCTTAACGCACCAGGAGGAGACAGTAAGCCCCACAACTGTGCAGATGGGATCGTGGTCTCTGCACTCACAGCACAGGGGGTAGGGACAGTCGGTCCTGTCCCCCAGCAACAGGGCTGTTTAGCCAAAGAGGAGACAGTCGGTTTCCCCCTCCAACAACCAGATCTCCAGCCATCTCCGCAGGGATACCAGGAGGAGGAGGTAAGCGAGCCCTCCCCTTCCCAGCTACTTCCCAACCGAGTTCTGGGGGCAGTGGATGAGCCTGCAATAACCACTGATCCCTTCCCAGCGGAAGAGCTGGCATCAGGGCAGAGAGCCGCTAGCCTCTGCTCCACGGACCCCCTTGTTACAGGACTGGCTTGTACCCCCCTCACGCCAGCAGAAGAGCTGGCATCAGGGCAGAGCGCAGTTGGCCTCTGCCCTCCCCTATCCTCTTGTCCAGAGACTGACTTCCCACAGGCATCCCCAGCGGAATGAGCTGGCATCTGGGCAGAGCGCAGTCGGCCTCTGCCCACCAAGTACCTACAGCTCCAAGCTGGAGAACCACAAAGCAAGGAGTAGCAGATGCCCACTCAACAGCTGGGGACATACAGAACAGAGCCAGGCCCTAAGATTCAACAGGTCCAATATTGGGTTGTGGGTGGGCTGCCAGACTAACTCAGGTACCGACCGGCGTGAGGTCAGGTATCTGGTTAGCCTTCCCTGGGGGGGGGGGGGGGGTGTGGCAAAACCAACCTCGCCACTGGGTTTTGGAGAGGGCTGTTTAAAAGCCTCTTGCCTCAGGATTATGGCCCATAGTAACTTTAAAGGAGAAGACAGACCGGCCGCACAGCTTAAATCTGTCTGTGGAATTGTATTTTATGTTATTATGCGTTTGGTTAAATTGTATGTTATGTGAGGGTACCCAGATAGCTAATATTATTGTATTCGTGTATTCTGAGTGCCATTCACCTAATGATATGCACTCAGACTTGAGCTATCTGGGGATATGTTAAATGTCTGTGTTTGCTGTGGGGGTGTGCCATTGTGTGTTTAAATGGTGATGTCTGTCCTGTTGTCTCCACATGTGTATTGGTGATCTCCCTTTGTCCTGAGAGATAATTGGATTGCCTTCGGTTGTCTCTGGGACAGAGAGGAGGAAACCATGATGCATTGTGGGGATGTGTTGTATCTGTTCTGTGTCGCAGTCTCCCTTCTGGTCCTCTAGGGGGCGGGAACGATTGGTTGCTGTACTTGCATTGTGTGTGTTGTAAGGTATTGATTGGTTGGATTTCAAAACCCTGTGGGCAGTACTATGTATGTTTCTTATGAATAAAAGAGGCTGTACTTGAAGTACAGTCAGACCTACTGCTTGACCCTCAAGACGGAGCCTTGTCTCGTTATTGGGGGGATTCCCTGTATGCTGTTAGAGACTGATTGCCTAGGAGTGTAAGCTGACTGTATGCTTTTCCTGTTCGTCTGCCAGCAGCTATTTGCGAAGGTTCCAGTTTGGAGTGCTATTTTGTATCCAGTTCGGGAGGTTGGTGTTCTGCAGTAGCTGTGCCTGTCTCTCAGAAAGGGGCATATCGCCTAAACGGATTTTAACCCCTTGTCTGCTGAAACGGTCTGTTACAGTAACCTAGTTGCTTCACTGCATAGAAGGCCAAATCCCTGTATAAGGATTAAAGGGTGAAAACCAGGGGTCCGCCAGGATAATGCCCTTAGGACTAGCCCAAAGTTGAACTGTTGGTTGGCACAGTGTGTCCAAACTCACTCCCTATAACATCTGGGTACTAGTAAACTGCATACAACATATGTCCCGGAGGAGTAAAACTGTAGAGAATAACAAATAACAGCACAAATGGTTAAGGCTGCAGCGCAGCCTGTAATTGTGGGAGGGGCATGCAGTACTTAGGCCGGCACTCACCTCCTCTCCAGCCTGACGTTCCAGCGGCGTGCAGTACAGTCCGGTCCTCAGCTGTGGCCTCCTCACTTCCGGGTCCGCCCCTCAGCTTCCTCCTGCTGCTTCTCCAGCGTTCGGCTCTCCTCAGCTCCCGGCGTCAAGGACACCACGCGTGCAGTGCGCTCCGGTCCTCAGCTGTGGCCTCCTCACTTCCAGGTCCGCCCCTCAGCTTCCTCCTGCTGCGTCTCCAGCGTCGGCCTTCTTTCGCTCCCGGCATCTCAAGGTATGTCTAGCGCAGCTCCTGCCTGCCACCTCACGCTGCCTGGGTGAATCTGCCGCCAGGGTCTCGCTTCCAGTGTTGATCACGAATATTCGAGTTGCGAATTTTAATCGCGAATATCGGCACTTCGAGAATTCGCGAATATTTCGATTATCGCAAAATATATTCGTAGTTGCGAATATTCGATTTTTGCGAAAATACTAGTTCATTTCGCAATCAAGAAAATAATGCCTGGAGATCATGAATTCGCGAATACATGGCGAATATTCGTCCAAAATATTCGCGAAATATCGCAAATTCGAATATTGCCCCTGCCGCTCATCACGTCGCTTCCCGCGTCTGTCTGGTCTGAATGCCTGTCCCTTACCCTCCCTCATCTTTTTCTGTCTGCCCCCCTCTGTCCACTGGGGCTGGGTTTTTCTCTGCTTCCCTGGAGGTACTTGCGCGTTTCTGGGGCTATTGTCGCGCGTTCCCATAGTCTGGTGGGGCGCACAACAATAAACCCACACTTGTTCTGAGGCTGCACCTGTTGGACGCTTGCGCCTACAGAACACAACATAAATGCTCAGGTCCTAACCCATCGAGCCGTCCCCCAGCTGCAGCATGTTTTTCCTCCAGCCACTGCGGAGTCTTGTTCCATGCTCCGAGTATGTCGGCCTCCGCAGTCGCTAGTTCATGTCTCTGGGCCTCATCTCTGGTTGTCCTTTTTCTATCACACCACCTTTTCCATTACACCGCGGCCCTCGGTCTCTCAGAGTGTTCCGCATCACAGCGTTCTCGCCTTATTTTCTGTCGTGGCTTATTCTTCCCGGGTCCCCGGGCTCTCTCTCTCGCGGTGTTCGTCCTGTCTCAAGCCTTGGATCGCCCAGGGTCGTCTCTTTTCCGGTTCGCCCGGTTCGCGTGTTTGTCTCCTGGATCGCCCAGGTCCCTTCCCTAGTTCGCCTGGGGTTCTTCTTTCTCCTGGATCGCCCAGGTCTTTTCCCTAGTTCGCCTGGGTTCTTCTTTCTCCTGGATCGCCCAGGTTTCTACCCTGGTTCGCCTGGGGTTCTTTTTCTTTCTCCTGGATCGCCCAGGTCTCTACCCTAGTTCGCCCGGGGTTCCTCCTTCCTCCTGGATCGCCCAGCTCTGTTTTTCAGTTCTCGGTTACCTGGTCTCTCTGCTATTCACGGGTGTGGGTTGTCCATGCTTCTTGCTTCCAGTCGGCTGTCCCTTGTACCCCTGGGTCCTGTCTCAGGCTCTCCCATCTCCTGGGCCAGTCTGGTCGACTGCTCCTCTTCTGGCGTCTTACCTGTCTTCGCTTCCTTTGGGGGTTCGCCTCCCATATCGCTTCCCAGCTGTCGCTCATCTGGTCCTCATATGCATTATCTTCAGATCGCAGGTTCGGTCAGTTTTTTTTTTTTGTTTGTTTTTTCGGCTTGCGTCAGTCAAAGGTTTTAAAATCTTTCCTCAGGTAAGTTCAGGTCTTGTTCGGTCCCTCTGAGGACCGTATTTTTTGTTTGTTTTCCTCTTCTCGTCTGCAGGTCTGGATTTTTCTTTAGCTTACCGGTTCGCATTCGGATTCAGATCTCCTTTTCCTTGGTCTTGGGCGTCTTCTGGTCGGTGACCCGGAGGCCGTGGATGCCCTCCATCGATCCGAAGTGGAAAAGGGTTTCATCATCGGTCCCTTTCTCCACATTCCGTTTCAGTCCTGGCGGATCAACCCCATCGGGCTGGTTGTGAAACAATCCTCCAATTAAAACGCCTCATCCACGACCTGTCAGCGCCTCATATGTCATCCATCCCAAGCCTGAATTCCCTTATCCCCTCTGAGGAGTATTCCATGCAATACTCGTCAGTTGAGGAAGCCATTCAGCTCATTCTCCAGTCGGGGGTTGGGTCCTGGCTTGCCAAGGTAGACAAAGCTGATGCTTTCAAGCTTCTCCCGGTCCACCCGCATCTTTGGAGGTACTATGGTATCAATTGGTCGGACAGGGTTATTTTGCCAACCGCTTAACCTTTGGGTACAAGAGCAGCCCCTGGCTGTTCGACCAGTTTGCCAGGGCTCTCCATTGGATCCTGGTGCATCACGGAGGTCTTCCCATGGTAATTCATTACCTGGACGATTTCTTGCTCATTGAGAATCCTCATCCGGTCCCTTCAATTCCCGCTACCCCTGCCACCAGGGTGATCTTCTGGGCATCACATTAGATTCCGTCAAGATGGAGGCCAGTCTGCCACCTGAAAAGTTGACCAGGATCCGCTCTGCCATCTCCCGGGCGGTCAGCGCTCTGTCCCTGACCAAGGCGGAAGCTTCAGTCCTTACTGGGTCTGCTGAATCATGCCTCGAAGATCATGCCCCAGGGCCGGTCTTTTCTGGCCAGCCTGTTGCATCTTCTTTCCACAGTTCGTGACCAGGATTCTGTTGTCCACCTCGACCGCCACGCCATCTCGGATCTTGCCATGTGGAACACCTTCCTTTCAGAATGGAACGGCATTCCCTCTTCGTTCCCCGTTGGGACTCGGCTTCCCCGATTATTTTCTCGGACGCAGCCGGTTCCATCGGCTTTGCCGCCATCTTCAGGTCCCACTGGCTGGTGGCCAGGTGGCCCCTGGAAATCCAAGCAGACCCAGCTGCCATCGGGTCTTCTCCTTTCCTGGAATTATATCCCATCGTGGCTGCCGCCTTAGTCTGGGGCAGCTCCTCGTCCAACTTGCCAGTCTTGTTCGTCACGGACAACCAGTCCCTGGTCGATATTATCAATTCCGGCAGGTCCAGATCTCTCCGGGTCATAGCTCTACTGCGGAAATTAGTGTGGCTATCCCTCACCCACAACTTCCACGTCCGTTGTGCTCACATTCCAGGGGATTCCAATACTGCCGCTGGCGCCCTCTCCCGTTTCTGTTTTTCCACTTTCTTTCAGGAAATGCCCGAAGCAGATCATCCCGGTACGCAGGTTCCTCCACTAAGCTCATTCATCCTGGATTAGCATCCCTGGTGGTCCAGGCAGAGAGACTGGTCGAGGGTTCTCTTTCCCTCAGCACAGCCAGGAATTATCGGGCCGGCTTCACAGCTTTCAGCAAGTTTGCTCGAGAATTCCCAAGGGGTCAGCTGGAGGAAACCTCATATGTCTTGGCGTTCATTGCATTTTTGCCACACTCGCCTCTCCTTGTCGCACAACACCATCAAGCTATATTTAGCAGGGCTCCAGCATTATCGCATGATCGCCAAGCCAGATGGGGTTCCATCCTTGCTTCACAAGCCGTCAAGGCAACACTCAGGGGTCTGCAGAAGAAGGGAAAGTGTCCGCGCACCCGTAGACTGCCGGTGTCGGGGGAATTGTTCAGAGCCCTATCCTCGGCCTTAGACGGCAGTCCTTTTGGGCCCTCTCTCAGCACGGTTCTGAAGGCGGCTATTTACCTCAGGTTCTACGGCTTCCTCAGGCCTGGTGAATTTACGTCGGGCTCCGGGCGTCATAGCTTCCTCCAGAAACGCCACCCAGTCTGGTCCACAGACCTTTTGTCCTCCATCTCCCGTCCTCCAAAACCACCAGTCTGGTCCTCCCACGGAGATTAAGTTCTTCCCTTCAGGTAACCGTTGGTGCCCGGTCAAGGTTCTGTGGCAATTATCGTACTGCTTCACGGTCTCTCCACCAGACTCCCCTCTTCTGCCTTGCGTGGGTCAGCCACTCACCACATCAAAATTCATGTCCCTCGTCCGGTCCCTGATGCAGGGGTTGGGTCACGACCCCAGTACCATTTCAGGTCATTCCTTCCGCGTTGGGGCTGCGTCGGCAGCATCCAAGCATCAGGTCCCCGCACATGTCATCCGCTGCATGGGGCGTTGGCGTTCGTCCTGTTTCGCCTGCTATACACCAAATCCCCAGGCAGAAATCTCTCAGGCCTTCCGTACACTGGCTTTGTGATGGTTTTATTGAATATGTCACCTATTCAGAGTCTTTGGCCCCTTTTCTTGGCGTACCCGCGACCGTGGCTCCCGGCACACCCCAGCCTCTAGGTTCAGGGTTAAGGGTTTCCCCTTTCCCACTTCCACCATCCTAGCCCTGACCACAATGTCAATCAGCTGCTTCTAACTCCAGCAGAATTCTGTTGTGTATAAAACTGCTATGGCCTTGTAGGACAGGGATCTAACATTATCACTTTACAAATTATTAGTGCTGCCTCATCTAGAATATGCTGGTCAGTTCATAGCAAGGATACCCTATAGCAGGCATGCTCAACCTGCGGCCCTCCAGCTGTTGCAAAACTACAACTCCCAGCATGCCCAAACAGCCTACAGCTATCAGCCTACAGCAGGGCATTGTGGGAGTTGCAGTTTTACAACAGCTGGAGGGCCGCAGGTTGAGCATGCCTGCCCTATGTTTATAAAAACTGCTAAGAAGGGCAACTAAGCTGATAAGGGGAATAGATGATTTTAGTTACAGTATGTGGAAATATTAAAATAATTCAATTTCTTGAAAGGGTGTGGGCATGATTGATTTATATAAATACATAAATGACTGATAAAAACTATGAAGAAAGAAATGAATGAAAAAGTTCAATCTCCAAAGGCAACATGACTTCTTCACCATCAGAGCTGTGAATCTATCAAATAGTCTTCCGCAGGAGGCAGCTGTTGGCTTCAAAAAAATCTCAGATGATTTCTTACAGCAAAATAACATCAACATTTGTTGTAATGGATACTATTCTGGTCTCCCAGATTCCTTCCATTCATCTACCTCATTCTCCATCCTTTGATTGAACTTGATAGATTTTTTTTTTTCCAACCATAATTACGTACTTAGAAGTGACTAATGTTTGGCAGGGTCTTTCACTAGAGCTCTAGGGAAATAATTAGAATCTATACACACTTGTCTCTTTCCATCTTATTTTGTGACCCAAAAAGGTTAAAAAATATTGCTTGCCAGCAGACTCCATTCATTTCATTGGGACTTACAGAAAAATGTCTTGAAATACTTTTTTGTAGTCCAGTATGGCTACCAGCATCCAGTATGGCATGCAGCATAACTCTGCATCATCACTCCATAACCATAGAGATCCACTATTTTGCTACAAACTTGAAGATACTGTCAATACCTCCCTGTATCTCAGCTTCCAAGATGCTTAAAGGGGTTCTCATGCTTTTCATAAAATCCTGGCACTTTCTGTTGTGTTTAGGAAAGATAGTTTGGTCAGTACATACCCGTCCGTTGTGCCACCATTACCACTGCTTAAGCCCAGACTGGCTGTGGGGTCTTCTGCTCAGGTACTGACTGGATTTCTCCCCGGGCCTTAGTGTTCAGCTGCATATACAGTATATGCAGCTGAACAGGAAGACTGAAGAACATGTTTGGTAGTGACCCAAGCAGAGAAGTCAGCAGCCAGTCAGAGAGGGAAGCATCAGAGGAGCAATGGCTGGGTAAGTACTGACCAGATTATCTTTCCTACAGAGGACAGAAGATGCCAGGAATTTATGAAAAGCCTGGATAACCCCTTTAAGTGTACTGGAAACCGAGATACAGGGAGTTACTGTTATGGAGGAGGTATCCCACGGTTATTGTAACTACAGTTGTATCCACATCTGTAGATTTAAAGTGGATTTGGGCCATGATTAAATTGCTTACCACTTTCTCCAATTTCACCGTATATTTTTGTATGACGTGGTTCCTAATATTCATATCTCTTCTCAAAGATGTCCATCCTGTGCTAGTTCTCTAAATAATCAAACATAAATCTTTATTACAGAAAATGTCAAACAGAATTTCCTCGAGGATATCAAAGCTATTAACAAGACCTTGGGTAAGTCATATAAAACGAGGGTCCTCTGAAGTTTTTCTACATCAGTTTGTTGCATATCCCTTGTTAGTGGCAGACTAGCCCCACTGTAAAGATATGACATTAATAGGGTCCACAGAAGTCTATTGATAATTCTGTATTAAAATCAGGAGTATACTGTACAACCAATGTGCTCCCCAATCTTAGGAAGAAATAAAAATAAAAATTGGATTGATGTTCCATCATGCTGACATCTAACCAATCTACTAAAACTGATCTAATCTTACTGAGTAGGATAGCAATAGGGTACGACGACTTGGAACGTGCGGATATCACTGTTAAAATAATGTCTATTTAAAATAGGATCAGTTTTAACAGATAAATCTCACCACTGCACGGGTGATGCTCAGTCTCTCCTCCTGATAAGCCGGTCTGCAGTGCTGGCCAAATTCTACTTGTCACTTCAACGGTCCAGTGGTCCTTATAGCTTATTCCTTCCAGGCATTCGGTATGGTAATCCACCGTAATCAATCTTGGCGGGAAAGAAAACTTTAAGAGAACGTCACTTGTAGCTATTTTGCGGACCCTCGTGCAAAAGTGGCAACTCAGGAGAAAAAATTTACAGAAAACACCTCATGCAGGATGTAATTGTACAGAAGTTTATTTTATTCGGTTATACTCGCAAAAGTGAATCTTTTAAAAGGCATATCATGATAAAAACGCAGATCCCTCTGCCCGACCGGTTTCGCCAGTAGCTGCTTTCTCAAGGGCTGTTTGCAAACAGTCCACAAAATAGCTATAAGCAGGGCCGTCTTTACCAAGGGGCAAAAGGGGCAGCTGCCCTGGGCCCAGTTGCTCCTGGGGGGCCCAAGGCAGCTGCCTCTTGAGCCCTGCTAGCTACTGCCCTGGGTGTCAGGCTGTCGGCTACATAGGCATCATGGTCGTACTGTGTTAATGATCTTAATTCTAGGACCTTAATGAGTTTTGCTCTAGGACCTTAATGACATCATTACCATGTGACCAGTAACCTAGCAATTACTGGTCACATGGCTATGAGGTCATCACAGGTCCTACTGAGTTGTGCAGAAGTTAACTGTGGAGCTTTTTTGTGTAAAGATTACATCAGAAAAAGGTGACAGGGGCTGTTATGTTAATATACTGTAAACTACTGTATAGTGGGGTGCTGTATACTGTGTGGTGGGCTGTATATTGTGTGTGGGCTGTATATTGTGTGGTGGGCTATATATTGTGTAATGGGCTGTATATTGTGTGGTGGGCTGTATACTGTGGGGGGCCTCTATAGTGTGGGGGGGCCTGTATAGTGGGGGAGAGTGCTATACTGCTGTACTGTATAGTGTGGGGGGCTGTATCGTGTATAGTTTGGGGTGCTGTATACAGTGAGGTGTTGTATACCGTGAGGTGCTGTATACTGTGGGCTGCTCTACTATATACTGTGGGGTACTGTATAGTGTGGGGTGCTAAACTGCATACTGTGTGGTGCTGTATACTATAGGGTGCTATACTGCATACTGTGGGTTGCTGTATACTATAGGGTGCTATACTGCATACTGTGGGGTGCACTGTAACACTAGGGTGAGCCGAGCCCTGGTCTCCTTCCTGCAGAGCGGTGCCCACTTCCAGCCCAGAGCACTGAACCTGAGCCGCTGGAGTCTTCAGAACTGGAAGTATTTACAGTCATTCACTGGACTCTACCAGATGTGTGGATTTTTTGTGTGTGTGTTGTGGTGGAGGGCGTGATTGCATGCTAAGGTGTGGGAAGGCGGGATCCAGGGGGCCCAAGTAAATGTTTGCCCAGGGTCCAATCAATATTAAAGACGACCCTGGCTATAAGTGATGCATAAGTTTCCTTTCCCGACGAGGGTGGATTACCATAGCGAATGCCTGGAGGGAATAAGCTATAAAGACCACTGGAATGGAGTGGAATTTGGCCAGCACTGCAGGCCGGCTTATCAGGAGGAGAGACTGAGCATCACCCGTGCAGTGGTGAGATTTATCTGTCAAAACTGATCCTATTTTAAATAGACGTTATTTTAACTGTGATATCTGCACGCTCCAAGTCGTTGTACCCTATTGCTTTTCTATGATCACAAGAGTGTTTTGTGACTTGTTCTGACCTGTTTGTGATTGGTGTATTTTTATTTTATTTTATTAATGAGTAGGATAGCCTTACATTATATGACATTGTTAAAGGGGTCCCCTACCAATTTGCCAAGAGGACTTCAACAACCATGACTGATCCCTTTATACAGTACATCCCAATATATACAATATGCATAGAGTTATGAAGAAAAACAAGTCCACCCTCCTTTAATTCCATGGTTTTATATATCAGGATATAATAGTTTTTTATTATGTCCTGATACATAAAACCATGGAATTAAAGGAGGGCGAACTGGTTCTTAAAATGTCTTAAAATTAGTTAAATCCAACCTCAGATGAAGCACAACACACAAGAGATTGCACCATGCCATTATCTATTCACCAAAAATAAACCCAAAATAGAAAAGCCATGTGTGAAATACTAAGTCCACCCATGAATCAATAGCTTGTAGAACTACCTTTAGCAGCAATAACTTGAAGTCATTATTTTTTGTATGACTTTATCAGCCCTTCACATCGTTCTGGAGGAAATTTGACCCACTCTTCTTTACATTGTTTCTTCAGTTGATTAAAGTTTGTGGGATTACTTTTATGCACAGCTCTATTAAGGTCCCACCACAGCATCTCAGTGGGGTAAAGGTCTGGTCTTTGACTAGTCCATTGCAACACCTTGATCCTTTTGTTTTTCAGCCATTCTGTTGTAGATTTGCTGGTGTGTTTCATATCCTTGTCCTGTTGCATGAGCCAGTTTTGGCCAAGATTTAACTGTTGGAGACTCTCTAATACTTTGGTATACAAAGAAGTTCATGGTCAACTCAATGACTGCAAGGTGGCTAGGTCCTTTGGCTGCATAAGAAGTCCAAGTCATTACCGTTCCCCTCACCATGCATGACAGTTGGTATAAGGTGTTTGTGCTCATATTCTATATTTGGCTTTCCTTAAATGTGCACTGAGCATTATGTCCAAACATCTCTACTTTGGTCTTGTCTACTCAAAGAACATTTTTTGTAGAAGTCTTGTGGATTGTTCAAATGCAACTTTGCAAACTTAAGCCGTGCTGCCATGTTCTTTTTAGAAGGAAGAGGCTAAGAAGGAAGAGGCTTTCTTCTGGAAACCCTCCCAATAAGCCATACCCATTTTTTCTAATTATACTGTCATGAACCTGAAGATTTAACATGCTAACAGAGGCCTGTAGAGTCTTAGACGTAGCTCTTGGGTTTTTACACTCTCTCTGAACATTGCACAGTCTGACCTTAGGTGAGAATTTGCTGGGACATTCACTCCTGGGAAGAATGTCAACTGTCTTGAATGTTTTCCACTTGTAAATAATCTTTCTCACTGTAGAATGATGGATTTCAAATTGTTTGGAAATGGCCTTATATCCCTTCTCTGATAGACGGACAGCAACAATTATGCCAATGATGTCTTCCCTCCTTGACATTTTGTTAACACATGCCTGAATGTTCCAGACCAGCAAACTGCCAAAACGTCTGCTTTTATAGAGTTGGTCACACTGGATAATGATCAATTAATTAATTAATTTTTCCCACACAGCTTCCGCATTTTGGCCTAGTTTTTGTTGAATAAAAAATAACACTGTGTAATTTGTCATGAGTTCATCTGAGGTTGAAAGTGTTTCTAAAGAGAGCAGTAATCTGTCGTCTTCTCTTCTGTAGGTAACTCTACATCATTTATAATTTTCTCTCCCACTCAGAGAATGTCTGCAGAACTTGCCCCCCTGAATGGAAGCCAATAGGTCTCTTCTGTTACTACTTCTCTACAGACACATTGTCTTGGGACAATGCTAAAGATGAGTGTGTCAGAAATGGATCAGCGCTTGCATTTCTCAAAAATAAGGACGAGACGGTAAGAATCTATGGATTTCAGTCACATTTAGTTCCAAACCCACCAAACACACAGCACACCTTTTGGTTAAAAATATTTTTTTTCTTATTTTCCTCCCCAAAACCTAGGTGCGTCTTATGGGCAGGTGCGTCTTATAGGGCGAAAAATACGGTAGTAGCGCTATATAAGTGTATAAAATAAATAATAATGGTGCATCTGATGCCAGGGGGGATAGATTAAAGGGGTTGTCCGGGTTCAGAGCTGTTGAACCCGGACATATTCATTTTCTGGAGTTCCGATGACGAACCGAGCTCTCCATAGGCCTGCCAGGTGGAGGCTTCCGCCCAGCAGTGAGCCCGGTGACGTAACCGGCCCTGATGGACGGGCTTTAGCTCTGCCCTAGCCTGTAAAACGGCTAGGGCAGCGCTAAAGCCCGCCCATAAGAGCCGGTGACGTCACCGAACACACTGCTGGGCGGAAGCCTCCGCCTGGCAGCGTGTTATTGTGAATAAAAGAGCCCTTGCCCTGCGCGATCTAGCTCAGGACAAGGGAGAGCATCGGAGCATGAACTGCTCCGATGCTCAAGTCAGGGGAGCCGCCTGGGTGAAATTATGGGTATGTCCTGGTTAAGCTCTGAACCCTTTAACACCGACCTGTAATATGCTGGTCTTAGTAAATGTCCCATAAATGCTTCCTAAGTTTTATATCTTAATAGCAGTCAGATCTCCATTCTGAAAAACATCTCTAAAGCCCCTACATAGGTGAAAAGTTTTTCTTCCTAAGTTTTTTAATTTTTCCGTTTACATAGTCTTATGAGGGCTTATTTTTTGCGGGACAAGTTGTACTTTCTAATAGCACTATTTACGGTTGCATACAATGAAGAGGAAAGGGGGGAAAAAAAATTCAAGTTGGGTGGAATTGGGATTTTTTACACCATTCACCTTCATGCTCCAGGTCAGTACGATTACAGCGATACAACACTGGTTTTACCTTTTCTTGCATTTTAATACTGGGAACATAATGTAAAATATAAGAGTGGAACTGGATTGCACATCCTCAACACTATGCTTTTGTCTAATAACTGCTTCTCAGCATAATAAAAAGGCATTGGTATACAATTTGATCAAAAAGCATAGGCCCACTCATCACGACAAGGTTGCCTCTTTGAGTGGGAACCTACTCTAAATGAATAAAAAAATTATAATATTTTAAATCCTTGAGAAAAAAAAAAAAAATTTAATCACCATATTCTGCGGGTGTTATATTCTGCATATTCTGCGAGTTGCGGGTGCCAGAAAATACAAGGGAGCTGGTGTAGAATTTGTGTGTAATAGTTTTCTGGCACACATACAGTATTACTTAATGTGTTGGGCCAATGGTGACTCGCTCCCTTCCTTTCAAATACTGCTCACTTTTTGTAAAAGTGGTGAGGGTGGTGTAAAAATTGTAAAGTTGCACATTTTAGCTTAACCCCTTAAGGACATAGGACGTACCGGTACGCCCTATTTCCCGAGTCCTTAAGGACCAAGGACGTACCGGTACGTCCTGACTTTAAAATCGGCATTCCGGTGCCGCAGGGGTTAATTTGAACAGGATGCCGGCTGAAATCATTCAGCCGGCATCCTGTTAAAACGCCAGGGGGGTCATGTGACCCCCCTGTGTCGGCGATCGCAGCAAACCGCAGGTCAATTCAGACCTGCGGTTTGCTGCGCTTTTTGCAGGGACCGCGGGGATCAGAAACTTTAGAGTGCCTAAAATCAATATAGTACACCCCCCTGCACCCCTGCATGATTTGATGGCGGCGGGTGGTGCAGGGGGGGTGTCGCAGGCAGTGGGGGCGTTGCGGGAGGCGGGCGGTGCGGCAGGCGGGATCGCGATACCCCGCCCGCCTCCTATTGCGTAATCGTTGGTGTACAGTGGGTATACCAGGGTGCCAGCACATTGCTGGCACCCTGGTATAAACGGCTGACATCGTTGATGCGATGTCAGCCGTTTAACCCTTTCCATACAGCGGTCCGTACGGACCGCTGTATGGAAAAGGTTAACAGTAAGAGGGAGCTCCCTCCCTCTCCGATCGGAGGGCTGCTGTGCCTTTGCAGCCCCCCGATGGGAGAGGGAGAGAGCCCCCAGACAGCCCCCCCAGAGCCCCGTCCTTACCCTTCCCCGTCTGCGCAGTTCTGACCATAACTGAGCAGATGGGGAAGGTTCCCATGGCAACAGGACGCCTGCTCAGGCGTCCTGCTGTCCATGGTGCTGAACAGATCTGTGCTGAAAGCATAGATCTGTTCAGTGTAAGTAAAATACAGTACAGAAACCTATATAGGTTCTGTACTGTATTTTACAGACATCAGACCCACTGGATCTTCAAGATAAAAAAAAAAACATTTATCACTGAATAAAAATTAAAAAAATAAAATAAACTACACATATTAGGTATCGCCGCGTCTGTAATGACCTGATCTATAAAACGGTCATGTTACTTTCCCCGCACAGTGAACGCCATAAAAAAAAAAAAAAAAAACTATGAGAAAATTGAAATTTTGCCCACCTTACTTCCCAAAAAAGGTAATAAAAGTGATCAAAAAAGTCGCATGTACGCCAATATAGTACCAATCAAACCGTCATCTCATCCCGCAAAAAATGAGACCCTGCTCAAGATAATCGCCCAAAAACTGAAAAAACTATGGCTCTTAGACTATGGAAACACTAAAACATCATTTTTTTTGTTTCAAAAATAAAATCATTGTGTAAAACCTACATAAATAAAAATAAAGTATACATATTAGGTATTGCCGCGTCCGTATCGACCGGCTCTATATAAATATCACATGACCTAACCCCTCAGGTGACCACCGTAAAAAAAAAAAAAAAAAAAGTGTAAACAAAGCAATTTTTTGCCATCTTACGTCACAAAAAGTGTAATAGCAAGCGATCAAAAAGTCATATGCACCCCAAAATAGTGCCAATCAAACTGTCATCTCATCCCGCAAAAAATTAGACCCTACTCAAGATAATCGCCCAAAAACTGAAAAAACTATGGCTCTCAGACTATGGAGTTTTTTGGTTTTAAAAATGAAGTTATTGTATAAAACTTACATAAATAAAAAAAATTGTATATTAGGTATCGCTGCGTCCGTGACAACCTGCTCTATAAAATTACCACGTGATCTAACCTGTCAGATGAATGTTGTAAATAACAAAAAAAAAAAGTGCCAAAAAAGCTATTTCTTGTTACCTTGCCGCACAAAAAGTGTAATATAGAGCAACCAAAAATCATATCTACCCTGAACTAGTACCAACAATACTGCCACCCTATTCCGTACTTTCTAAAATGGGGTCACTTTTTTGGAGTTTCTAATCTAGGGGTGCATCAGGGGGGCTTCAAATGGGACATGGTGTCAAAAAACCAGTCCAGCAAAATCTGCCTTCCAAAAACCATGTGGCATTCCTTTCCTTCTGCGCCCTGCCGTGTGCCCGTACAGCGGTCTACAACCACATATGAGGTGTTTCTGTAAACTACAGAATCAGGGCCATAAATAATGAGTTTTGTTTGGCTGTTAACCCTTGCTTTGTAACTGGAAAAAAAATATTAAAATTGAAAATCTGCCAAAAAAGTGAAATTTTGAAATTGTATCTCTATTTTCCATTAAATCTTGTGCAACACCTAAAGGGTTAACAAAGTTTGTAAAATCAGTTTTGAATACCTTGAGGGGTGTAGTTTCTTAGATGGGGTCACTTTTATGGAGTTTCTACTCTAGGGGTGCATCAGGGGGGCTTCAAATGGGACATGGTGTCAAAAAAACTGTCCAGCAAAATCTGGCTTCCAAAAACCATACGGCGCACCTTTCACTCTACTCCCCGCTGTGTGGCCGTACAGTAGTTTACGGCCACATATGGGGTGTTTCTGTAAACGGCAGAGTCAGGGCAATAAAGATACAGTCTTGTTTGGCTGTTAACCCTTGCTTTGTTAGTGGAAAAAATGGGTTAAAATGGAAAATTAGGCAAAAAAATTAAATTCTCAAATTTCATCCCCATTTGCCAATAACTCTTGTGCAACACCTAAAGGGTTAACAGAGTTTGTAAAATCAGTTTTGAATACCTTGAGGGGTGTAGTTTATAGAATGGGGTCATTTTTGGGCGGTTTCTATTATGTAAGCCTCGCAAAGTGACTTCAGAGCTGTAGTGGTCCCTAAAAATTGGGTTTTTGTAAATTTCTGAAAAATTTCAAGATTTGCTTCTAAACTTCTAAGCCTTGTAACATCCCCAAAAAATAAAATATCATTGGCATTAGACATATGGGGAATGTTAAGTCATCACAATTTTTGGGGGTATTACTATGTATTACAGAAGTAGAGAAACTGAAACTTTGAAATTTGCTAATTTTTCCTAATTTTTGGTAAATTAGGTATTTTATTATGCAAAAAAATAAATTTTTTTGACTTTATTTTACCAGTGTCATGAAGTACAATATGTGACGAAAAAACAATCTCAGAATGGCCTGTATAAGTAAAAGCGTTTTAAAGTTATCAGCACTTAAAGTGACACTGGTCAGATTTGCAAAAAATGGCCTGGTCCTTAAGGTGAAAATGAGCCTGGTCCTTAAGGGGATAAACTGAGACCAAAATTTGCGGCTTTTGCACACCAGAAAACTGGCATGCAAGAATTATATATTCCCCTAGGAAAGGGATGTCTAGGAAAAATCTAACCACTAGGAGTGCTCTTGAGTTTCCCTAGAGTCAGGCAAAATTCCATAGCGTATGTGAACATGAAACTCGTTTGCTTTACTCATTTTTGAACAATCAAAGTGGGCTTTTTGATGCATTAGATTTTATTAAGAAGTTCAGGTAAACATTTTACAGGCCTGCTTTATGCTATTCTAGGATGCCTTGAAACCTTCCATTGAAAATGGCAAATACTGGATTGGACTGAGACGTGATACAGAACCTGGAAAATGGAAATGGGTGGATGGATCAATGATGAGTCACAGGTAAATATGATTTCTACTTAATTTACAGGGACAATCAAGCATTGTTAGTACACCTTTAGTGATGAGCGGCAGGTGCCATATTCGATTTCGACGAAATTCGCGAATATTCGATAGAATATTCGTTTTATATTCGTTGAAATCGAATATTCGTCATTATTCTTGTTATCGCGATTAATATGCGATTTAAATAATCGCGTATTGCGATTGTAACTTAAAGGCTACTCTCCTATTGAAATAGCAATGCGATTCATTCAAGTTATAATAATCGAATTTCGATTTTAACTTAGCACTGCTATATTCCATATTCGTTACTTCTAGCCTAATATGGAATATAGCAGTGCTAAGTTAAAATCGAAATTCGATTATTATAACTTGAATTAATCGAATTGCGATTTCAACTTGGACCTGGTTTACTATGGTTGGCTTGGTAGAATTAGCGAATATGACGAATGTATTCGTCATATTCCACAAAACGAAGATAACGAAGTATTCTGCATCTTCATTTTAGCCACCTATTCATCAACTTCGCTAATTCTAGCAATGATATAGGAAAGTTTACTATAGAGACAGCTAAGTTTAATTCGCTATGTATTTCCCTCAACACACCCCCCCACAACATACCCCTATTCCCCAGCCACCGCAGCACCGCCTCATCCCTGCTGAACCCCAGCTGACGCCCCTCCGGACGAACATTCGCCCGCAGCGCACCCCAGAAAACAAACGAGTGCCCCAGAATCCACACCAAGACCGCACCTGCAACACAAACAAAAGAAAATTAACGACCACCCCCCAAATCACCAACTACTTAACTGAACATAAGATCTAAAACGTGCAGACTCCCATCTCCCTATCCTCTTGATCACCTCCTCGCTCAAACCTAACCTCGCCGCCTCTGTAGCAGCCCCAATCCTGAAGGAATGACCCGTAAAATGCGCAGAGTCCATTCCCAATCCCCCCAAACATTTCTTAATAATGGGGCATTGAGTAAGCCTATGACATCTAGCTAGCAACGAATAAGAAGGATCCCACAACTACAGATGAGCTCCGGAGCTATCTATCCACTTCCCTCCTAAAAAGCTACAGCGTCTCCACTTCCCGTCATTAGCCTCCACGTAGCAAGCTCCATCAGCACTGAGCGGGAGATCCGAGGAACGCAGGTGACGTCACCGGAAGTGACGACACCTAATAGCAACCAACGGCCGGAGATACCAGCGAGCGGGAACGGCACACGTGGACATCGCCGCCCGGACAGGAGCCGCTGATCAGCGCATCAACAGCCGCAAGGAGGGTAAAGTACCTGCTTACTAAGCAGTCTTTATTCCACAGCCCACCAACACTGGATCTGTGAATAAATAATCAAAACCAGAATTGGATTGAGTTTTAAACCCAAAATCTTGGGATATATGAATTAGACCTTTATAGGAAGGAGCACCTTTCTCTCCCAACAGGATTCCACATCATTGACACTGTACCAGGATAATATTGGCCACCATATCACTGGTCATTACAATATAAGAAAAAGACTTTTTTTCAGCAGATTATCTGTTTCTTTTTCCAGCAGGATTCATCCTTTTTTTCCAGCAGGATTTAATTGAATTGACATTTAACCACCCTCATATTTTTCGTTCATATTTTTAATTGTATTTTTTATATTTGTGTTTTTTATCTTTTAATCTCTATTACCATCATGTATTTACTTATCTAATTATGTACATATACAGCCATTATATTTGATATATTTTTAACATCAGCTATTCCTTATTAAATACTATTTTTCCATACACCTCAGGTGTTGAGTGCCATCCCTCTACTTTTACTTATATTTCCTCACAACAAGCGTTGGGTACGCCTTGTTTGGATAGAGCACCTACTCCATCCTTTTGTCAATAGAGAGCCGCCTCAATTTTACTCTTCAACTATTTCTTAATAACCGCCACAAACTGAAAACGTGACAGAAACGACCCATCCTCATGCCGCAACAGGGGCTCCATGTCCCCAAAACTCACCCCCTCCCGGTACTGTCCCAAGCACCTAACCGGACACAACACACACCCCGGCACCTCGAACAGCAACACACTACAACCCCTACCGTCCCTATCCGTTTTAGATATCCGGATCCGCACCACTACCCTATCACTATATAAATCAACGTCCCCACCGCACAAACTCCCCGCCCTACGAACACTGGGACACACCAACTCCCCCAACCTAAAGGCCCCGAAAAACGCCAAGGAAAAAGCTAATCAAAACAACCGTACCTCCCCCAGTGACCTACAAATCACGCCCACCTGCTCACCAATCCGCAACAATAAAGCGAACGAAACCGGCCGCCTCTTATCCGCCACTCGCTTCCCCCTCCTACACCCCTTCAACACCTGCCTCACCAAAAATGTCTTTGTAACATCGGGAAGGCCCCTAAGTTTAAAACCGAAGGCCAAACCCCCCATCACATGATTCACCTGCGCTACCGATCGCCCCATCTCCGCCATACTCCCCAAAAACAACACCAACGGTACCTCACCCTCATCAACACCCACACCCAACTCAGCACACCACCGCTCCCAATCACCCCAAGCCTTACCGTAAGCCATCCAAGTGCCACCGCTCAAAGATTCCCTCAACAACCCCACTACTGTACCTCCAAGAGTTCCCACAGAAACTCCGGACACACCAAACCGACCACCTCCGCCTCCGGGGCGAGCTGCCGAAAACGCTTCCACTGCAAACGAGAAAAAGAGTCAGCCACCCCGTTATTAACCCCCGGCACATGCACAGCCACAATCCAAGCATTAATCTCCAAACAACATAACACCAAATACTGCAATAACTTAACCACAGGGGGTGACGACCCCGTCAATCCATTGATCGCCTGAACCACCCCCAGGTTGTCGCAGTGAAAACAAACCTTCCTATTACGGAACTTATCCTTCCAGAGCACCACCGCCAACACAATCGGAAACAACTCCAGCAACGCAACATTGCGAACCCAACCCCTCGACACCCACGACTCGGGCCACTGACCCGCACACCACTGGCCATTACAGAACACAACAAAACCCACCCCACCCGCAGCATCGGAATACAAATCAAAATCAAAACTATCCACCACCTCCCCCAACACCAACGCCCTACAATTAAAGTCCTTCAGGAACCTGTCCCAAACCGCCAAATCCCCTTTCAACTCCCGCCCCAGACTAATAAAATGATGCGGGGCAACCACCCCCCGGTAGCGGACGCCAACCTCCTACAGAAGATGCGCCCCATCGGAATAATCCTACAGGCAAAATTTAACTTGCCCAACAAAGACTGCAAGTCCCGCAACCGAATCTTGGGTGCCCTCATGGCACTCCCAACCACCACCCTCAGATCCTGTACTTTCTCCTCCGGCAACCGACACTCCATCCTAACCGTGTCAATAACAATGCCCCAAAAACTCAACTCCGTCGTGGGCCCCACTGTCTTCCCCTCCGCCAACGGCACACCAAACGACTCAAAAACAGACTGCATCGTGGACAATAACAATGCGCAAACTCGCGAACCCGCCGGACCCAAGCATAAAAAATCGTCAAGGTAATGGATAAGCGATACACACCCCGACACATCCTTCATCACCCATTCCAAGAACGTGCTGAATGTCTCAAAGTATGCACAGGACACCGAGCACCCCATCGGCAGACACCTATCCACAAAATACCCGCCATCCCAGAAACAACCCAACAAGTGTAAACTGTCCGGGTTAACGGGCAACAACCGAAACGCCGCCTCAATGTCCGTTTTCGCCAATAAGGCCCCCGGCCCCAACTTCCGCACCCAACCTACCGCCGCATCAAAGGAGGTATAGACCACTGAACAAAGCTCAGGATCAATCCCTTCATTGACCGACGCCCCCTTTGGATAGGACAAGTGATGAATGAGCCGAAACTTATTCGGCTCCTTCTTAGGCACCACCCCCAAAGGTGGAGACCCTCAAGTCCCTCAATGGCAAATCTGCAAAAGGCCCATCCATCCTACCTAACGCCACCTCCTTAGCCAGATTCCCAGATACCACCTCCCTATGCTCCAACGCCGACCGCAGATTCTTCCTAACCCCCAACACCTGCTCCCCCGGGCGGGACGGAATACTGAAACCCTCCGTAAACCCCCTCAACAAAAATTCCGCTGTCTGGGTATCTATCTAGGTACCCCGCCATCACGCCCACCCGCACTGGCGTCCGACCCTTTTGCACCAGCCCCCCCCCCCCCGCTGCTTAGCACCCCGGAAGCAACGGCTGGCCCCATGACCTCCCCCACAGGAAGAACATTCGTGCTTGAACTTACACTTTGGTCCAAACTTGCAACCCCCCTCATTAAAGAGAAAGCACAATCCTTTTGCCGCTGCCGTTGCAAACCCAGACTGCCCCGACCCCCCCTGCTCCCCCCAAAAGGGCAGCCCCGACCGTACTGGCGCCGTCACCTTCATCCAAAGCCCGATATCCTTATGGTCCCACCGCATACTCCGGCTGACCGCTTTTCTCTGACGAAACTGTTCGTCATATCTTAACCAACCATAACCTCCATAAACCCTATACGCCTCCCCAATAGCGTCCAGATAACAGAAAAGCGCCGAACAGCAGTCCGGCGCCTTCTCCCCAATCACGCTGGCCAAGATGGCGAACGCCTGCAGCCAGTTCGCAAACGTGCGCAGTATCAGCCTATAACTCTGCTTCTCCTCCTCCTCCCTCTTCGACCCACCCCGCTTCCCCAAGTCCAGATTAAAACGCTCCAGGGGAAGAAGCGAAAAAATATCAACGTAGTCTCCCTGCCATATCCTATCCCGGACCTCCTGCTTCAGATGCGCCCCCAAAGGGCCCTCAAAGCACACGTACACTTCCCCCCTGGCCGCATCATTCAACCGCGGCCTGTTGTCATCGCCACCCGCCTGCGTCTGCACCGAAACCGAAGCCGCCTCCGCGACACCCGTGCCAACCGACCCCACTCCCCCCACAGGCCCAATCCCCCACGCCTGCAGCGGACCCCCACACTATCCCCAGACTCCACTCCAGCCAAACCACACAACAACCTCCCCAACTCCCCAATCATCTCCTTCTGCCCCTCGCCCAAACCACTTATCCCTGAACCCTGCGCCAGCGCAAGCAATGCCCCCAACACCGCCTCACCTGGCTGCCGGGGCGCTGTGAACCCCGCAGCTGGAAGTCCGGAATCCTGACGCAGCGACCCAGACGCCACTGGCACGACTACTCCAGACGTCACACTCCCACTCGTCCCAGACATCCCAGCGTCCTCCATGCTGGAAGCGCTGCGCTCCACAAACGACTCATCTTCTACCTCTTCACCGTGGGCAGGACCAGCAGAACGCCGTCCGTCACAATGCAGAGGCCTGTGCACCGCACCGCGCTCCTGGCACACAGCCTCGTGGCCCCTGCTACCGCAGCTGTCTCCCACACACCGAGCAGCCCTCCCCCCTCCAACAAAGAGAGGGGAGCCTGCCGCACCTGCACCAGCATCCCAGTCACTCGCTGCAGGAGATGGGGCACTTGCCACCACGCCCCGCACTGGGCCCCGCCGCACAGTAGGATTCCTCCCACGCCGGGAGGACCTGGAGGGAGTCTGCACACTGGCCCCCCGGCGCGGAGGGTCCCCGGAGGGGCTCCTGACTCGGCGCCGGACCCGGGGGGTGTCATCAGGGCTCAGGCGCGCCGGCGGCCGGACCCACCGCAACCGTGTAGCATTCGGCGACGGGCTGGCTGTGCCCGCCGCCCCCCTGGCAACAGGCCGGCTACCTGTTCCTGAAGCCAGTCAGGCCCTCTGGCAACCGCCGCCGCCCTCAGCTGCTGCAGCATCTCCTCCACCGCCTGCGACATGGTGAGTTGTCTCCACAGTTCGTTTCTCCACAAAATGGCGCCGGCTCTCTCCCGGTCACCACTATTTAAAACTTGAACCCCGCCCCCCTTATCTCCCTAACCACTCCTCCCCACCACTGTTAACTAATTCCTTCCCAGGCCGTTCCTACCAAAACCTATCATGTCGGCCTCCCCTTACCTTGCTTCCTAGTCCGGCCTCTCTTGAAACTATTTGAACTTACACATAACTCAATGCCATCAGGCCACCACCTTACTAATCACAGCGTACTTCCACTATCTTCCAGGGTCCACACTGACACCTCCTCCTGTAGACAGGACATGGTGAACCTACCAACCCAACTATAACACAAGCTTCACAGACAGTGTTGGGGCACACAAGACAATACAACATACCTAGCACACCACACACACACCATATGTATAAAACTATATCACAAACCAAATATGTTCCCAAGGAGCAATGCAGACAGCCCTCCCCACCTGAACCAACAAATTCCATAAGCTTGTCTCTCACCCCACAGCACACTGCTCTCCTGATAGGAGTCCTCTGGAGCCACAGTCTTCCATCTCTTCAGGCACATCTCACAGGTTGAGCTGGCGCCTCCTGCAACCACTTCTTCACTATTTTAACTATTTTCACTTCATTTTTCAAGACAATACCAGCAAATTCAGCTTGAAAAATAAGCGGGGCTTACATAAATTAGGTAGGTTTGAGGTGTGCACATGGCCATGACTTAAAGGGTTTCTGTCATCAGAAATTACGTTATGTATCTGACTGACATTAGCTCAGAGCGCTTCCTTCACTCACTGTGCCTGAGCCGAATACTAAATGGAACGGCGCCTGCGCAGTGAGTGAAGCCAGCGCAGGTGCAGTGAGTGAGTCCGGCAGCAGGAGAGCATCCTTCACTCACTGCGCCGAATACTAAATGGGACTGCGCAGACGCAGGATTTAATGGACGAAGAGGAAAACTCGCTAGTCAATCAACTGGACCTGGGCGTGCCAAAGGGTGAGTAGACCGAGCCTCTAGGTGCTGAAGCAACGCCCTAATAGCACCTAGAGGCTCATTAGCATAACAGTGTTTATTTTAGGAGAACGGCGGTAGGCAGAGACTTATAAAACATACTGTTATGTACTGCTGACAATAGCCCATTGCTAATGTCAGTCTGTTACATAACGTAATTTCTGATGACAGAAATCCTTTAATTATGCCATAACTTTACCAATAAAAATTTTGTAGCATTAGATATTTATTTTTCTCCGCAGAATTCTTGAGAGACTTTTCTGAGGTTTCCTCGTTATCATGTCCCTGCTAAGACACGGCCATCTAGTAATAATTACTAATGCAGTGTACTTTTTTTTTTCGAATATAGAATTTTTTAGATCAGAAGTATAATATAGCGATATATATATTTGTCTGGGAAAACAGGTATTTTCCTCCCAATATGTGCTGCTGGGCTAAATTACAGCCAGCTGAGGTCAAATACAGGACTGGATTTTAAGTGCCAGTCTGGGTTTTGGCAGCACCTGGCTGTCCTTAAATAGGCAGCTGGGCTCAGAAGCGAGATCTCTGTGTTGGGATCTGGGAGACTTGTGTCTGTATGAAGGCTTTCTACGTGTTTGGTGTGAAAACAGGTTGGTACTGCTATGGTCAAGGACTCTTTGAAGCAGAATTGCCGCATGGTGTGAATTAACACCAACTCCGCAAGGTGACTTTTTCTTTGATTATGACTGCTTGTTTTGTTACTAGCCTTAAATGTGAATAAAACACTGAACTGTTTGATCCAAAGAATTTGTTGTTGCCTCTATACTGCGTCCGCTAATCCTATCTACCAGAGTGAAACCTCACTATATATATATATATAAATTTACTGTATATATACTGTATATAATGGTGTGCTTTATTCACCTGAGCCCACCATTTTAGCTCCTACATGGAGCTTTTTTTATGAAATGTGACACACAAAAATGCTCATCTGCACGAGGTCTTAGGGGGAGTTCACATCATCGTTATTTTTCCGTTCTTCTGATCTGCATGCAGGACTTTCTGTCTAAAATAACAGATCTGTGATGGAAATGGCTCAAACAATGCCAAGTATGCCTAAGGGCTCATGCACACAAACATGTGCCACCAGTGCCGTTCATTGAGGATGGCAAATGATGGTCCCCAATGCATGGGCACCGTCTGTGTGGCCTGCGCTGATGGATGCAGACCCATTCAACTTTAATGGATCCGCGATCCGTCCACACCGCAAAAAAAATAGAACATGTTCTATGTGTTTGCGGTGTGTGGAAGCACGGACCAAAGTGCTTCTGTGGCCTTTTGCCCTGTGCCTCGACACAGTATCTTCCGGATTGCGGATCCATTCAAGTGAATGAGTCTGCATCCGTGATACGGCACGCACACGGCAGGTGTCGTATATTGCGGACCTGCTGCTTGCAGGCTGCAATATGGGCATGGCCAGCACACATTTGTGTGCATGAGCCCTTAGATGTATCCCACGGTGTGGCACTTACTTTAGATTCTACGTCCCCACCCCCTTCATTTTTTGAAAGTGGGGAAACTTAAAGAGGTATTTTCGTTATAACAAGTTATCCCCTATCCTGTGGATAAGTATCAGATTGGTGGGGATCCTACCTCTGGGACTACCACCTCACATCAATGGGGGTCCCATACCCTGTGGAGCCCCCTGAAATGGACAGTGTGGCTGGTCGGAAAAGTCCACCACTGATAGCAGAGTACAATACTAAGCTATCTCTGGCACTCCAATAGAAATGAATGGAGCAGCAGCGCGCATCTTTGACCAGCGATCCGTCCATTTCTGGGGGGGCTCCACAGGATATGGAGCCCCTATTCTTGTGAACAGATAGTTATCTCCTATCCACAGGACTACCGGACTACCCCTTTAAGCAGATCACTTTATGTAAATTGTCCTTTTTCACCTTAAATTGGTATTTGTTTAAAAATGTTCAATTACCCCAGATGGTAGCCCTATAATAAAGGAGGGGGTCTCCCACCTTAGACCCTCCATTATGAGCCAAAAAGGAGTTCATCTCACTCTGGAGCCCCCAGGACCTCTGTGCATTACATGTACAGCCCATTGATTTAAATTATACCTGTATGATAATTTATTTTGCTGGTGTTGGCAGTGTAGAGGAATTGAAAACTTGCTGTAATATTACTGCCGATCCTGGGAGTTCAAGCAATGAATGTAGGGATTTTTTAAAGGGCATCTGTCAGCAGTTCTGTACCTATGACACTGGCTGACCTGTTATATGTGCATTTGGCAGCTGAAGGCATCTGTGTTGGTCCCATGTTCATATGTGGCTGCATCGCTGGAAAAAAAATGAAGTTTTAATATATGCTAATGAGCCTCTAGGAGCAACGGGGGCGTTACCGTTACACCTAGAGGCTCTGCTCTCTCTCCAACTGCTGCCCCCTCTGCACTTTGATTGACAGGACCAGGCAGTGAAAACATAATCACACCTTGTCTTCTCAATCAAATTGGGGAGAGTGCAACAGTTGCAGAGAAGGCAGAGCATCTAGGTGTAACGGTAACGCCCCCGTTGCTCCTAGGGCCTCATTTACATATATTAAAGCACATATGAATATGGGACCAACACAGACGCCTTCATCTGCCACGAGAACATGTAACAGGTCAGTCAGTGTCATAGGTACAAATCTGCTGACAGATGCCCTTTATGATAAGCACCTTAAACAGGTCTCCAAAACTGAATCGGTTTTTCAGATAGAAATGTATGTTATATTGATTAGTGGGATCACAAACTTGGTACCCCTTAGCTACCTTAGTCCCTCTTCCTAAGGGCTGCTGTGGTGAGGAGTGAGGTGATGGCCATCCATAACATATGGACTTCTACCAATCTGATCATTTTCACCGTTTTTTTGTCCTTCCCCAGCACCTGGAACAAAGGAGAGCCAAATAACCCGCTTAATGAGCATTGTGCCGAATCCGTGAGTGGATACTGGAATGATCTGCCCTGCGAAAGAAAATTGCAGTATATGTGCAAGAAATGTCGGTGCTGCTGAATTTGGAGTACTTATAGCATCTGAACCAAAGTTCATCTGACTTCAAGAAGATTATCTCAACTACTCTGCCTCGTATCAATCATCCTCGCTCAGAAAATGGCTCAGTTATAGCTTTTTAAATGGGAACAGAGGATGGTGGAAGGTGGAGTAGGAATATGTAGGGTCTTCTTACAAAACAGTAATAATTCAGAGTTACCAAAATAAATATATATTCACAAGAACAATGGTATTGATAAAAGCTCTCTATTGCAGCGCCAAATGTGGGTCACTGCTTGGTGAAAAGGTGGTAGATGGTGTTGTAAAACCTAACCCACAACCCCCTGAAGAGTGATACACAGAAATGTCAACCAAGTGCGCCCCAAAGGGTTCTGAGATCAAGGCGGGAGTGAGAGTCTATGGAAAAATGAGCAGCTACGGGTTACAAAGGTGGCAAATCTTCTGGTTACAGAAAAGAGTCATGAGGAACTTGCATTTGGTTAAGGTCAGGAAAACCTGAGCCACTTGGCCATTCATGAAGCTATGGAAGAGTCTAATATATGAGGTTTACAAGATCTACTCCTCCTGTATAGTCAATCTATATTTGAGATCAGGCTCGGACTGGCCCACAGGGGTACAGGGGAATCCCCCGGTGGGCCCCTGAGCAAGGTGGGCCCCTAGTCTCCCACCCCCTGCACAAGTGGCACATAACACAGTAGACTTACTGCACTACATACATATATACAATGTATAGCACCTCAACCAGCCTATGTTCATGTAAAAAACGTGTTTATTTATTATATTTAATTGTGTCCATACGGTGGGCCCCCAAAATAAATTTTACTGGTGGGCCCTAGGTACCCCAGTCCGACGCTGTTTGAGATGCCATATTCTAGTCTTTACCAATACCTAGAATGAATGTAGTACAGTAGCTCTGACCTCTTGTATCAGCTAGGTATGGTGCACGACCCTTACGATCTACCCCTGGTCGAAATATTGTGGAAATAGCAATTGAGCGAAATGGTAGGGGGCACTCAACTATCTGGTACCAGATGGACAAAGATATTGAGGACAAGATTCTGGCATATAGTATTTATTAGGATATAAATATGATGCTGTGGTCCACTTTAGTGGGTCGGTAAAACAGACAAAACATGGAGGACAATAGATAGATACAATGGATAAATATAACAATGCAACACACAATATGGCGCCAAAAAAATAAAAATGTAAAAAATGAACAGTAAAAAAGATAAAAATAAAAAATGGCACTGATCGGTGATAGATAATGAGAACCTGATCGTTGGAGCTCTGTAGGCTCTTTACCAATACCTCCAACTGAAAGAAGTTCATAAAGCTCAGGCATATTGTGCTAGGCCTCATCTAAGATATGTTAGACAGATGGACTTAAAACCGATACAGTTCTTCAAGTACATGAAAAGACCAACAATATCTTAAAAGATGAGTCTTTCACAGTAGTTATGCCCTCTGTGCCCCTTTCACAGTAGCAATGCCCTCTTTGCGTACATAGGAATTGATATACTTACCATTGATCTCAATGCACTGAGCACCACCTAGTGGCCACTACATGAAAAAAATAATAACATTGTTTTCTTTCCTGGAGAAGAGGAAGGAGTTCAGCGTTAGGCAGTCACGTAGTCTGCCTACATTGAAGTTACGCCACTGAGTGCCAGAATATGAGGGCTCACCATGTACAGGTCAGCGGAATCCAGTCCGAGTATGGCTGTAGTCTGCTCTCTTTAAATACCTTTAAGGCCCACCTGAACTCCAGGTTCAGCAGGATAAAAACCCGGAGTGTAGTATGGAAGCGGTCATACTATCTAGTCTCTACAGCTACTCCTAAATCCTGGACCCTAGAATACACCTAAGGGCTAATGCACACGGCCGTATGTATTTTGCGGTCCGCAAAAAACGGATACGCAAAAAATACAGCTGACGTCCAAGTGCATTCCGTATTTTGCGGAACGGAACAGCTGGCCCCTAATAGAACAGTACTATCCTTGTCCGTAATGCGTACAATAATATGACAAGTTCTATTTTTATTGCAGTACGGAAATACGGACATACCGAAACGGAATGCACACGGAATGCCTTCCTTTTTTTTTTTTGCAGACCCATTAAAATGAATGGTTCCATATACGGTCCGCAAAAAAAAAACCAGAGCAGACATGGAAAGAAAATACATTCGTGTGCATAAGCCCTAAGACCTCGTCCACATTTCCGTTTTTCACTGATGTGTGCTGTCTGCATTTTCCACGGACAGCACACGTACCCTTTGATTTAAATATGTCTGTTCACATTTCAGTATTTTTTTACGGACCGTGGGTCAGTAAAAAATCATGAGGACATGCATTACTTTGATCCGTGATGCGGACCAAGCATGCCCATAGAAGTCTATGGGTCCGGGGAAAATCACATACACAACTCGGATGGCCAAAACGTTACATTTCCAGCTCACCTTTTTACAAATGCTCCGCGTGCACGGAATAAACAGGTAGTCCATATAGCATGTGAGAAGAAAGGTTTCCGGCACTGTGATACTTTTCAGTAGGAACTTCCTCTTTATTAATGTAACATAAATCCATGTACAGACAAATCCTTACAACATGCGGTAGTTGACACATTTTGGACCAGTGTCCTTAGTCCTAACCACTGGTCTGAAACGCGTCAACTACCGCATGTTGTAAGGATTTGTCTGTACATGGATTTATGTTACATTAATAAAGAGGAAGTTCCTACTGAAAAGTATCACAGTGCCGGAAACCTTTCTTCTCACAACATGGATGGCAAGACTGATAGGAGATTCTTTGGAAATGTATTTTCAGCTGAGCGACGTCATGGATGGTAAAAATAGACACACAGACCAACCACGGATCCTTCACAGACATCTTCACTGATGATACACGTATGCTTTTTTTCACGGACGTGTCACTAACACGGAAATGTGGACGAGGCCTAAATCATATCCATCTGGGATTTATAACACAGAGAGTTGCAGCCTCAGTGGCAGGTACCCAGGGCCGGGAAATTTCCCACTAGGCCGGCAGGCCTGAGTGCCGCAAGGCCGCGGCCCTGGTGACAAGTGGGGGCTGCCGGCGGCAGGGCACAGCAGCAGGAGATGAGCGCTTCCATTGTGGAAGCGCTCATCTCCATAGTCATCTGTATCACCGTCCTCAGGACAGCGATACAGAATGATGTCTATGCTGCGGCAGGGGAGGGAGAGGCGTGTCCCCTCCTGTTCCTCTGATAGGCTGCCGCCTGAGCCGTATAGGGAGGGACACAGGCCGGAAGAGGCCTGCATCGCATCGCTGGAGGTAAGTCTAAGTGTTTCTTTTTATATATATATATATATATATAGGTACAATAGTGGCACATGATAAGGGGGGGCTACTGGGCTGGCACATAAGGGGGGCTACTGGCACATAAGGGGGGCTACTGGCACATAAGGGGGACTACTGGCACATGATGGGGGGCTACTGGCACTTGATAAGGGGGGCTACTGGCACATAAGGGGGCTATTGGCACATAAGGGGGACTACTGGCACATGATAAGGGGGACTACTGGCACATGATAAGGGGGGCTACTGGCACATGATATGGGGGCTACTGGCACATGATAAGGGACGGCTACTGGCACATAAGGGGCGGCTACTGGCACATAAGGGGCGGCTACTGGCACATAAGGGTCTAAGTGTTTTTTTTTTATATATATAGGTACAATAGTGGCACATGATAAGGGGGGGGCTACTGGGCTGGCACATGATAAGGGGGCTACTGGCACATAAGGGGGACTACTGGCACATGATAAGGGGGGCTACTGGCACATAAGGGGGCTATTGGCACATAAGGGGGACTACTGGCCCATGATAAGGGGGACTACTGGCACATGATAATGGGGGCTACTGGCACATGATATGGGGACTACTGGCACATGATACGGGGGCTACTGGCACATGATAAGGGATGGCTACTGGCACATAAGGTGGCGGCTACTGGCACATAAGGGGCGGCTACTGGCACATAAGGGGGACTACTGGCACATAAGGGGGGCTACTGGCACATAAGGGGTGGCTACTGGCACATAAAGGGGACTACTGGCACATAAGGGGGGCTACTGGCACATAAGGGGGACTACTGGCACATGATAAGGGGTGCTACTGGCACATAAGGAGGACTACTGGCTCATAAGGGGGGCTACTGGTACATAAGGGGGACTACTGGCACATAAGGGGGGACTACTGGCACATGATGGGGGACTACTGGCACATGATAAGGGGGGGCTACTGGCACATGATAAGGGGGACTACTGGCACATGATAAGGGGTGCTACTGGCACATAAGGGGGGGCTCCGCCGAGCCCCCGGCCAAGTGTTGAAGTGGTGTCCGAGATCCCCAAGGGCCAAGCCAAGTAACTGTAAGTTTTTATGTGAAATATGTTTATGTTTGTAGTTGATCTTTATTATCGATTTTACATTGCATTTTTATTTTTATTTTTTTGCAGCATATGAGTGAGATTTTATAAATATTTTTATTATTTGGTCGAAAGGCTCATTGGGGGGGGATTGTAACAGGACTGCCGTAGAATCTAAAATAGCTGGTCAAGTAAAATGTTGCATGCAACAATCCAGGTGGCCAACAAAAAAGGGGCGGGTCAAAGGCTGTGGTAAAACACTGTCTGAGCATGCTGAGAGTTGTAGTTTTGCAACAGTTGGAGGCATCCTGGTTGGGAAAACACTGTGATAATATGAACAATGAGGGTTCTACAAAAGAGCTATCGTGGGGCAAAGTTCATATTCGTGATTACACGTGTTTTAAAATGAATGCTTTCTCCTATTATAAACAAGTAAATAATGACACAAAGCTGCGGGGCTGGTATGCAACTTTTTCCAGGGCTGGTTTTTATCCCCAGTCCGGCCCTGCAGGTACCTATAATCCAGCACTTTCCCAACTGGCTGCTTTTATATCCCCCTCACCTAAGGCCAGCGGAGTGGGCACCTGATGCTGCCAGACAATGCACCCGCTACAAGGCAACAGCATTCATATGTACTTGTCCTGCCCTGTGTTCTACCACATAATTATAATTATGCAATGCCAGGAACCACTGGGTTAACCCTTACATTATTTCTGCTCATCCACCTTAATACGGCACGGTCTGACACCTACTCTAGGCACATCTACAACCTGGGGGGAATTATCATTCATCATAAAACATTACTTTTATTACTCAAGTATTAGATAAAATAAAAAAATATCCTCAAAAAGACCTGCTATATTTTGCCCTCAACCAACACAATGAGGGACAGAAGTATACACATAAATCGATAAGGGTGCTCGGCGGCATCCACAAACAGGCGGTTATAACAATTAGAACCAGGGTGCTCTTACCACCTCCTGCATACCGCCCGACTAGTGAAAAACACAAAGAGGGACAATATCTGCAGCACGCGCCCAAAACATAACTATACACACCCAGACCCCTTAATGCCCCCCATAGTAATTATTCCCCCTATGTGAAAGCACATGCCCACACTTTGCCTTCTTCACAGTAGTTATGCCCACATTGTGCCCCCTTCACAGTAGATATGGCCAGATATATGCCCCCTTCATAGTAGTTATGCCTAGATATGTGTCCCCTTCACAGTAGTTATGCCCACATATGTGCCCCCTTCACAGTTGCTATGCCCAGATATGTCCCCTCACAGGAGTTATGCCAAGATATGCCCCATCACAGTAGTTATGCCCAGATGTGCCCCCTCCACAGTTGTTATGCCCATATTGTGCCCTCTTCACGCCAGTTATTTCTGATTTGTGCCCCCTGACAGTAGTTATGCCCAGATATGTGCCCACTGACATTAGCTATGCCAGATGTGTGGCCCCTCACAGTAGTTATGGCTAGATATGTGCCCCCTCACAGTAGTTATGGCCAGATATGCGCCCCTCACAGTAGTTATGCCCAGATATGTGCCCCTTCACAGTAGTTAAGGCCAGTTATGTGCCCCCTCACAGTAGCTATGCCAGATATGTACTCCCTTCACAATAGTTATGCCAGATATGTGCCCCCTCACAGTAGTTATGGCCAGATATGTGTTCCATCACAGTAGTAATGCCCAAATATGTGCCCCCTCACAGTAGCTATGTAGTGTCCCACTAGGTAAAGGTGGACACTACACAAGGGTTAATGTGTTTATTGCATTTACTGTCATGTATGCATTTCCCTGTAGTATCTGGGTGTCAGGCCTGTCAGGGTGCAGTTTAGCCTCCCAGACGTTAGAGGGAGCTAGAGAGCCCTAGTTATATAAAGGACGGCCCAGACAGGGGAGGGTTAGTGTATTCCAGGGGACTAGAGGAGTCACCTAGTCAGCCTGAAGCTCCTGAGGCTAAGGATAGCTCAGTTGAGATACCCCAGTAGTAGGACAGCACCTCCTGGGAGAAACCTGCAGCCACCTTTCCACTTCAGCAGTGAAGCCAGCTAGGAAACAAAGGTACTGTAACCTAAAGCAAGTGCCACAACTGGAGGAAGAATTATATATACCAAGGATTTAAGCCAGCAATTAGGCATCCGGGCCTTGGGATCCAGCCAGCTAGAATAGCTGTGGGGATAGAGCAGCATTGTACTGCAAAGCATTAACTGCATACCCTCCAAGTATCTTGCAAGATTGAAACCTGCTGTGCATTTGTACTATAAAGGACTGCATTATACACCACTGCAACTGCTTGTATAAAGTTGGACTGTTTCCTGAAGTAAAGCAACGTTTGGTTTACCAACTGTGTACTCCATTAATCCTCCTGCAAACCGGTGTGCCACCGTTACAGGCACTGGCGTCACGATTCTTAAAGGGACCTTACCTAAGGCACTCAAAACACCTGTAACATCCAGGGCACCTCACACACCATCAGGCCTGGTCCCTATTTACAGTGTGCCTCAGAGGAACTAGTGTCTACCTCTCCTTCACTGTCGCATGCCTGCCCAGGGTTCTCCTCAGAAAAGTGAGTAACCCTCGATTGCCCATACCGTGACCTCACTGTCGCTAATACCCTGCAGGTCTGGCGTGCTGCAGCTATACCAGATATGCACCCCTTCACAATAGTTATGCCAGATATGTGCCCCCTCACAGTAGTTATGGCCAGATATGTGTTCCATCACAGTAGTAATGCCCAGATATGTGCCCCCTCACAGTAGCTATACCAGATATGCACCCCTTCACAATAGTTATGCCAGATATGTGCCCCCTCACAGTAGTTATGGCCAGATATGTGTTCCATCACAGTAGTAATGCCCAGATATGTGCCCCCTCACAGTAGCTATACCAGATATGCACCCCTTCACAGTAGTTATGTTAGATATGTGCCCCTAATAAAATAAAAAAAGTAAACATTCCCCTAGTTCCTCCGATGATCGAAGCTCGCCACAACACGCAGCAGGATAATGTTACACATCGTGCTTGCTGTGTAGGATGAGGTTAATAGAGGCCAATTCCTGGCCCTGCGCCACTCAGTCTGTCTAGCAGTGCGATGTGTGACAGATATTGTGCTGCTGCTGGGGTGCGCCTGCTGCTGAGCTGAATGGTAAAGCGCGGGGCTGACAACTCTCTGCTTCACTATTACAATCAGCTGTCTATGCGTCCTATGGGCACAGAGACAGCTGACAAACGCAGTGTAAACAGAACTTATACTATTTACATAGAACACAACATGCCTTGACCACTGGACATGACCATAATACAATTCTATTATACCTATACATGGAGGACTACAGCCCCGAACATGACCTGACCACTGGACATGATCACAATTCCTTTCTATTATACTCTGTACATAGAACACTACAGCCCCCCAACATGACCTGAAAAATGGACATGACCATAGTGCAAGTCCATTATATTCAAAATATAGAAAACTACCAACTCCCAACATGCCCTGACCACTGGACATCACCATAATACAGTTCTATTCTACTCAATACATAGAAAACTACAACCTCCAACATGTCCTGACCACTGGACATGACCGTGATACACTCTATACAATATATGTACAGGCCCTCCCCTTAGGGCATTTTCACACAACAAATTTAGAAAATCGGCCAACAAAATTCAGTGCAAAATCAATTTTTTGTGTGTTTTTTAAACCATTTTTTGCAGTATTGGACACATTTGTGATGCAATTTTTCTCCACTTTTTTTTAACCAATAGGTGTTTACTTCAATATATAGCTACATTTTCAGCTCGTGGTGCGGATCCTAGTGACACACCATCAGTGTCCGACTCCCAGATACTGAGAATACCCCTTTAACCATTGGTGGTCCTGATGTGGGTATTGGTAGGTTGTTGTCAGAAATACCAGAAATTACTTTTTCAACTTTTCATCTCTTGATTTTTGGGCTAAACACATTTTTTTTATGAATGATGAATTTGGCACTATTGTGTTTCCTTCCGAATCCTCCAGAACCACTTGAGTACCTCTTTTTCTTTCCTTTAGTACATACATAACATCGGGTTCTGTCTCAGAGGAAGAGGAAGTTTGTTAAGGTGTTTTTTTTAAGCAATGCTTTATGTACTTGTTTGAGGACACTATTGTGACAGTGATGTTGTTGTTTCTCATACCGTTTACAACAAAACTTCTTCATCCACCACCAAAATTCACAAGACCATTAGTAGCTGGAACCACCATGTCTGATACGATAAGCAAAATTTCGATTCCACAGTTCCTTTTTTGAGTCTCTTCCCTCTAAGTCAGCTATTTATAGAACTTTCAACATTGTGCATTTCTGGTGCATCGGTTCCCAATTAACTCGTGGCCAGTGTGGGGTTGTACGATGATGTTCATTGGCATTTAACATTAGTTAATCCTGAAATTCTTTACAGTCGTTATCACTTAGAATCAGTTTAGGCAAACTATGAGAAGCAATCATGGTTTGATTGAAGTTGATGAAGTTTCTTTTAGTGAGAATTACTACCTCTTGCTATCTCTGGAAATGATAGAAGGTGGTGTCCTGATGGCATGTCACACAGATTATCACAGATCTTCCCATGTCCTACTAAGTAAAATGGTATGTGTGACTGGTTCTGGTTTTGGCCTGCTGCCCACCAGGTGACAGGCTGGACTTATAAAGGACATATGTTCCACGTTCGTGTTAATTTCAGACCACCGAAACTTCTCACATAACTTATGTCTGGTGCCCACAATAGTTTAATGTCCCTTATCGGCTAATTGCAAAATTTCAGGGGGGTTTTTCTTGAAATATTTGAATCATCAAGTTTTCATGCAGAATTCTTGCATGACGTTCTTTGTTTTGGTTTCACTTTGTCATCTCCTTTCCTTCTCCCAGGTGTCACCTATTTAGACTAATTGTCTCCCTTTATATTCTCTCCCATACTGCCTCACTTTGCGGTTTATACTACTTCCTGGATGAGGTGTTCACTGCTGGAGGCTGCTGCTGCTGTTTCCTCAGATAAGTATTTTTCCTTTATTTGTGTTTCCTTGCTGGCTTGATTCTAGGTGACCCTGATTCCGTCTGTATTAGGTGCAGGGAGCCGGTGGTCGTGTCCTCTCACTATTATAGGGTTTTCAGGTGTCACACAGTATCAGGTACGTGAGCATGCAATCGTCTTCTATAGAGACCCTTGCATGGGCATAGCAGTCAGGGAGAGCTCTAGGGGTTTTATAGGGCTCACCCATATGCTCCTTAGTTTGGGATCAAGCCAGTCAGATGTTTATTTATAAGTTCCAGCTTTCTGCAACATCATCCGTGACAGTTATATTTTTTTTGCAGGGCCTCGGAATAATAAAAACATAACTCACCTCATCCACTTGATCGCGCAGCCGGGATCCTCTTCTTTGTTCTTCTTGAAGGACCTGCAAAAGGACCTTCGCTGACGTTATCGCGCTCACCACGTTTTGAGCGCGGTGACGTCAGCGCAGGTACTGCTGAATGAAGATAGAAGGACCTTCTATCTTCATTCAGCAGGACCTGCGTTAACGTCACCGCGCTAACCACATGGTGAGCGAGATGACATCAGCGAAGGTCCTTTTGCAGGTCCTTCAAGAAGAACAAAGAAGAGGATCCCGGCTGCACGATCAAGTGGATGAGGTGAGTTATGTTTTTATTATTTTTTAACCCTCAATTGACATTATACTTAGCATTCTGTATTAAAGAATGCTATTATTTTCCATTATAACCATGTTATAATGGAAAATAATAAAATCTACAGAACACCAAACCTGAACTTCAGTAAAGAAGTCCGTGTTCGGGTCTAGGTACCACATAAATTTTTTTCTCATGCACGTACAAAACGCATTGCACTCGCACGGAAAAAACTGAACAACGGAACGCAATCGCAGTCAAAACTGACTGAAATTGTGTGCCTACTCGCGCGGGTTTCTCTGAACGCACCTGCATCGCATCCAGTGGTACAGCTATAGGGGTTGCAGCGGTCGCAGTTGCGACCGGGCCCCTAAGCCAGGGGGGCCCAGAGGGCATCTTATAAATTTCCCTTTATAAGATGCAGTGCATCTTAAAAAGGGAATACTAGTGAGCGCTTTAATAATGGAAGCGCTCACTAGTAAGCAGGTGGAGGAGGTGGGGTTGAAGCGCTGTGAGTGCTGTACTTACCCCACCTCCTGCTTACTCTTCTCAGGTCCCGCGCTGCTGTGTCCTGCCTGCCTGCAGCGTCATGACTTACAGAGCGCACTCTGACCTGACGCTGCAGGAGGTCAGGTGACTGCAGCGCGAGACCTGAGAAGAGAGCCAGGACAGGGAGAGTGGCGGCAGGAGACAGGAGCGTTAAGTTATTTTATTATTTTACAGTCTGATCTGAGGTCTGATATGGAGGTCTTATTGGGGGTCTGGAGAGGTTTAATGGGGAGTCTGGAGGTCTTACTGGGGGTCTGAAGTGGTCTGACTGGGGGTCTTGAGAGGTCCCACAGGGGTCTGGGGTCTGGAGAGGTCTAATGGGGGTTCTGGAGGTCTAATGGGGGGTCTGGAGGTCTCACTGGGGGTCTGGAAAGGTCTAAAGGTCTGATTGGGGGTCTGGAGAGGTCTAATAGGGGCTCTGGAGGTCTGACTGGGGGTCTGGAGAGGTCTAATGGGGGTTTGGAGGTCTGACGGGGTCTGGAGGTCTGACTGGGGGTCTGTAGAGGTCTAATGGGGGTATAGACATCTGATTGGGGGTCTGGAGAGGTCTAATGGGGTAAAGATGTCTGATTGGGGGTCTGGAGGTCTATTGGGGTCTAGAAGTCTAATGGGGGTCTTATCTGAGGTATGATATTGGGTCTGGGTCTTACATGGAGGTCTAATGGGGGGGGTCTGATCTGAGGTCTAAAACTGGGGTTTGACATAGAGGTCTAAAGGGGGTTTGGTCTGAGATGGGGGTCTCATTTAGGGTTTCATATGGGGGTCTGATCTAAAAGGTATTTTTTGTACTGGCACACAATATAAAGGGGTGTTTTTGTACTGACACTCTGTGTGGTACTAGTATTTTCAAGGGGACTGTTTCTGCAGGAAAGTATTGGGGAGCACAGTGGGCACAGTATTGGGGGTGTCAGGATGGGGTGTTGAGAAGGTGAGGAGGATAATAGAAAAGTAGGAAAGTAAGATGTCTGTTTGTTAAACTCTACAGAGACAAGGCGCGGCTGAAAGAAGTCACCATGGCGGTCTGGTCTGACAGGAGAAGAAGAGGAAAGAGAATATCTACATCAGAGAAGAGAAGTCACTGGATGTAAGAGGTATGTGGCGCTGTATTACCCTGTATGTTCTGTAGCGCTGTATGTAATGTTTTCCAAGTATGTCTTTAAAGGGGTCGTCGTTTTTTTTTTTTTTTTTGTATGAGCGCTGCCTTCTCTGCTCTGTTTACCTGCTCATCACTGCAAATGCTACGACGAGCAGGTGAACAGAACAGAGAAAGCAGCTCTCATATAAGCGCTGCCCTCTCTTCAAATAGCTGATCGGCTGGGGTGCTGGGGGACCCTGCCGATCTGATATTGATGACCTATCCTGAGTATAGGTCATCAGTAGTAAAAAGAGAACAACCCATTTAACAGTAGGACTGGAGGGAAGGGGTTAGGTTGAGAATTTGGCATGGGAGGGTTTCAATTTTTGCTTCGGGCAGCAGAAAATCTAGGTGCACCAGCGCTGAGTGAAGGGGGGGTCCAAGCTGAACTCTTGCAACAGGGCCCATGAGCCTTTAGCTACACTCCTGATCGCATCCCGCCCTCACCTGCGACACCCGTGTGAAGGGGGCCATATGGTCTGACATGAAGGGTGTGGTCTTATCCATATGCTTATACTGCTGACCCCATGAACTATATTGGAGACCGGTGGTGATCCAGCCACAATCCAGCATACATGCCGAGAATCGGCTGGACAAATGAGCAGGGATGAGCGAACCCGAACTTTGTGAGTTCAGGGTACCTGGACCCGAACCCGGATTTTTCACTGAAGTCCGGGTGATTTTATTATTTTCCGTTATAACATGGTTACATTGGAAAATAATAGCATTCTTGACCCCGAACCCAAACCCTATTGAAGTCAATGGGGACCCGAACTTCATTTTATTATTTTCCGTTATAACATGGTTATATGCAAAAATAATAAGAAGACAGAATGCAAAGCAATATGGCCATTTAGGGGTTCAAGAAAACCATCTCACCTTATCCACTTGATCGCGTTGCAGCAGCTCCTTGTATCTTTACTGAACATGACCTGCCAAAGGACCTGTGATGTGCGCAATGACATCACCGCGCTCTCCCACGTTGTGACGCCATCACGCATATCGCAGGTCCTGTTCAGTGAAGATAGAAGAACCTGCTGCAGCGCGATCAAGTGGATGAAGTGAGTTTTATTTAAGTTTTTTTTAACCCCTAAATGTCCATATTGTTTTGCATTCTGTCTTATTATTATTATGTTCGCATATAACCATGTTATAACGGAAAATAATAAAGTGAAGTTCGGGTCCCCATTGACTTCAATAGGGTTTGGGTTCGGGGTCAAGTTCGGGTCCCGAACCTGAACTTTGACCTGAAGTTTGGCTGAACCCGGCAAACCCAAACTTCCATGGGTGCACTCATCCAAAGAATGTAGCTTCCGGCAATGGCAGATGCAACGGGCGGCCTCCTCCTAGGGCCCTCTATATAATGCGTGTCCCAGGTGTAGGAATTGTCGAGTGGTATGTTGCGGCCTAAAATGTCTCTTTAAGTGTGTCACGGTGCTCCTACATGGATACCGCTGGACCCCAGGCCAGGGGCGTAACTACCATAGCGGCAGACCATGCGACTGCTATGGGTATAATTCTCAGTATCTGCCCTTATTCTGTATATACGGACACTGCACAGTACCACTTCTCTTGTTCTGTTTATGCCACAGAATTTCATAGTAAAACACAACTATTGGGATTTCAGGCTGCCTACATTTCAGCCAGCATGAAGCCCTTAACAGGTTCCATTCAAATGACTGTGAAGATATCAGAGGAAGTGATTGTTGCAGTGGCGTATTAAGGGGGGGGGGCATCCGCCCCACGTGCCAGCTCTCAGGGGAGTGCTAGAAGCAATGAGCACTTCGATCAATACAGATGGAAGCGCTCATTGCTGTAGTGCAGGGAGCTGTAGTCCTGTCACTCACTCCTCAGCTCCCCGCGCTCCTCCCCTTCTTCAGACCAGCGGTGAACAGAATGGTGAAGCAGAAAGACTTCTCCCCGCTCCACCATTCAGCCTTCAGACACAGATCGCTCTGCTGGCATGTGTGGGCGGAGCCTGCAGCCCAGAAATCTGTATGAGCTCCGCCCACACAGTGCTGCAGAGCGATCTGTGCCTGCAGAGAAGAGAGGACTGTGAGCTTCAGGAGCGGGACAAGGTGAGTAGGTACTGTGTTTTTTTTTGTTTTTAGTTTTTTTAATACAGAGGGGGCACAGAGGGCTTTATTACTATGGCGGGGCACAGAGGACTTTATTACTATGGAGGGGCACAGAGGACTTTATTACTATGGAGGGGCACAGAGGACTTTATTACTATGGAGGGGGCACAGAGGACTTTATTACTATGAAGGGGGCACAGAGGGCTTTATTACTATGGCAGGGCACAGAGGGCATTACTACAATGAAGGGGGCACAGTGGGCATTATTACTGTGAAGGGGGCATAATGTGGATTTCTACTATGGAGGGGGCACAGAAGGCATTACTAGTACAGTAGGCATTACTACTATTAAGGGGGCACAATGGGAATTAATACTGTGAAGGGGACACAATGGGCATTATTACAAACCGGATTCCCAAAAAGTTGGGACACTATACAAATCGTGAATAAAAACTGAATGCAATGATGTGGAGATGGCAAATGTCAATATTTTATTTGTAATAGAACGTAGATGACAGATCAAACGTTTAATCCGAGTAAATGTTTAATTTTAAAGGAAAAATACGTTGATTCAAATTTTCACGGTGTCAACAAATCCCAAAAAAGTTGGGACAAGTAGCAATAAGAGGCTGGAAAAAGTAAATTTGAGCATAATGAAGAGCTGGAAGACCAATTAACACTAATTAGGTCAATTGGCAACATGATTGGGTATAAAAAGAGCTTCTCAGAGTGGCAGTGTCTCTCAGAAGCCAAGATGGGTAGAGGATCACCAATTCCCACAAGATAGTGGAGCAATATCAGAAAGGTGTTACCCAGCGAAAAATTGCAAAGACTTTGCATCTATCATCATCAACTGTGCATAACATCATCCGAAGATTCAGAGAATCTGGAACAATCTCTGTGCGTAAGGGTCAAGGCCGTAAAACCATACTGGATGCCCGTGATCTCCGGGCCCTTAAACGACACTGCACCACAAACAGGAATGCTACTGTAAAGGAAATCACAGAATGGGCTCAGGAATACTTCCAGAAACCATTGTCAGTGAACACAATCCACCGTGCCATCCGCCGTTGCCAGCTGAAACTCTACAGTGCAAAGAAGAAGCCATTTCTAAGCAAGATCCACAAGCTCAGGCGTTTTCATTGGGCCAGGGATCATTTAAAATGGAGTGTGGCAAAATGGAAGACTGTTCTGTGGTCAGACGAGTCACGATTCGAAGTTCTTTTTGGAAATCTGGGACGCCATGTCATCCGGACCAAAGAGGACAAGGACAACCCAAGTTGTTATCAACGCTCAGTTCAGAAGCCTGCATCTCTGATGGTATGGGGTTGCATGAGTGCGTGTGGCATGGGCAGCTTGCATGTCTGGAAAGGCACCATCAATGCAGAAAAATATATTCAGGTTCTAGAACAACATATGCTCCCATCCAGACGTCATCTCTTTCAGGGAAGACCCTGCATTTTTCAACAAGATAATGCCAGACCACATTCTGCATCAATCACAACATCATGGCTGCGTAGGAGAAGGATCCGGGTACTGAAATGGCCAGTCTGCAGTCCAGATCTTTCACCTATAGAGAACATTTGGCGCATCATAAAGAGGAAGGTGCAACAAAGAAGGCCCAAGACGATTGAACAGTTAGAGGCCTGTATTAGACAAGAATGGGAGAGCATTCCTATTTCTAAACTTGAGAAACTGGTCTCCTCGGTCCCCAGACGTCTGTTGAGTGTTGTAAGAAGAAGGGGAGATGCCACACAGTGGTGAAAATGGCCTTGTCCCAACTTTTTGGGGATTTGTTGACACCATGAAATTCTGATTCAACATATTTTTCCCTTAAAATTGTACATTTTCTCAGTTTAAACTTTTGTTCCGTGATTTATGTTCTATTCTGAATAAAATATTAGAAGTTGGCGCCTCCACATCATTGCATTCAGTTTTTATTCACAATTTGTATAGTGTCCCAACTTTTTTGGAATCCGGTTTGTACTATAAAGGGGCACAGTGGGCGTTATTATTATGAAGGGGGCACATTGGGCATTATTACTATGAAGGGGGCACAGTGGGCATTATTACTATGAAGGGGCACAATGGGGATTATTACTATGAAGGGGCACAATGGGATTATTACTGTGAAGGGGGCACAAAGAAGGGAATTCCAACTGTGAAAGGGGCACAGAGTGGGCACAATGTGGGCATAACTACTGTGAGGGGCCACACATCTGTACAAAACTACTGTGATGGTTGTACAATGAGGGAAATACTACTGTGAGGAGGTACAATTTTTTAGTATGGGGGGGGGAGCTGCCAAAGAAAGGACCCGCCCCGGGTGCCAAACACCCTAGGCACGCCACTGGATTGTTGGGGTGGGGGGTCCATTCATGAAACCTTTTCACTGGACCAATGCATTATAACAGCCCTGTTATTTGTGATAACGTTATTTGTGGTCGGATCGGCTATCAGAAAGGTGAAGCTAACCTATCTACAACAAGCAGTAGAGTTATGCCATAACTGCTGTGGTAGGGCAGCTTAAAGGGGGCCACCCTAATGTGAAGTGACTGTAAGAAGGTGTGGGTGGGTGGGTGGGTGAAATCAGCTGAATCGGCGTCAGCCTGGGCCCACAGGTGTCTATAAATAGCCTAGTAATCAGCCTCCCCTCCGACAAATACATCTGTCACCAAGAATGCGCTTCAATAGGGGATCCTGATAACGGGAAATGGCTTTTTATGGTTTTTTTTTTACCTTTTAGTTGAACTAGAAATAACATAATGGAAGCCTATTTTATATGTTGCTGTGGGGATGGTATTATAGCTTTTACCTATAAACAGATGCTCAGATCGAATTAATAAATGTGGGGTTGACAATAACCTTAATGTTGGAGTCTATTCTCTATTACCTTGCATTCTTGACATAGGCATCTTCCATAGAAAAATATGATGTACCCTAATATACTCCCGAGAGTACACTGTGAGAGTGATAACTAATGGTGTTTTCTGTATACAAGTTGAAACTATACCCTGTATAGCATCCCCTTCAAAGGGGTTGTCTGAGTTAAAGAAGACCTGTCCCCGCTTCTGACTTGTCTGTTTTAGTAAATAATTGTATTCCACATGAGATGACAATTCTGGATCATCTATTCTTATGGCTCTATGTTGTGCTGTTCTTCTCTTATTCCTGCTATAGGTTTAAAGATAAAGGTACAGGTGGCAGTTACCAGTTGGGGTGTGTGTCGGCACAGTCTAGCATTGTCAGACCAGTGCTGAAAGTGGCAGACTGTACAGGGACACACTCCCAACTGGTAACACTCACCTGTCATTTTATCCATACACTTAGCAGAAATAAGAGAAGAATGGCACAACATGCGGTCATAACAAGTGATTCTCCAGAATTGCTATTACATAGGGATGCAAGCAGCTAGACATGTCAGGAGAGACAGGTCCTCTTCAAATAAAAAAATTTGGGCAGCCCCTGTATGTGGTGTAAAATAGGAAAATAATCTATATTTACTCCTTTTCCCCTGCTTCTTCCTGTGCTGTGCTCCAGTCCTCCCCACAGCAGTTTGGTCACCACTGCAGCCAGTCACTGGCCTCAGTAGTGACGTTCTGTGTACCGCTGAGGCTTGTAATTGGCTGCATGGTGACCTGTGGGAAGACCAGAGCACTGGAAGCATCAGTGGAGAAAGAACGTGACTACCAATTCTTTTATTATTCCAGGGATGTCCAACCTGCAAGCCTCCAGCTGTTGCAAAACTAAAACTCCCAGCATGCCCTGATAGCCCCATTTACAGGAGGTGGACAAGTTTTCTATTTAACTCGGACCCCCCACCGCTTTAAAGAGAATCTGTCAGCAGATTTGTACCCATGAAACTGGCTGACTTGTAGCATGTGCTCTCCGGAACTGCCGCACCCTCTGCACTTTGATTGACAGGATCAGGTGTGGTGATGCTTTCTTTGCCTGGCCCTGTCAATCAAAGTGCAGAAGGCGAAGAAGTTGCAGAAAGAGCTGAGCCTGTAGCAGTAACAGATATGCACACATATGAATATGGGACCAACTCAGATGTCTTCAGCAGCCAGTTTCATGAGTACAAATCTGCTGACAGATGCCCTTGAAGGATAAAATCCCTAAAAGATGATTCAAACTTTTGATACAAAAAAAATTGAAACAATATAATAAATAGATACTTGATGTGATTAAAATTCACACCTCGTGCCTGTTTGTGGTAGGTGTGCATCAATGCTGTGTGTAGAGGCAATCTGTATAGATCTGCATTTCCCTGCATCTGTCTATCCTGATTAGGCCATACCTGGTATCATTCACTTGCATTCCTTACTTGTAATTATTGGAGATATCTGTCATCTGTGAACCGGGCCATTTCAGTGGAACATCAAAGTGCAATGTTCAATTGTATAACAGGAATTATATCGGAAATTGACCAGAAGATAACTCGATATCCCATACACTATCTGTCACCATTTCCTCTATATCCACACTAAATAAACGTTTTATTTTGTATTCACGATCATCACCTCCATATCCTTAAAAATATTGAATTACCCCACAATTCCTACACCAGGCTAGGAGCTATTTATCTCACCATCCCTTCTATCCTCTAACCTGGCTACCTCCACAAAACACAAAAACCTTCTCCTCTAAACACGCTCAGCCACCTCATGCCCTATCGCAGGGGCAACACATGAAGCACGGTGGGCCGATGGAGGTAGTAGTTGCTCACGGTTAGCAGAGCCTTCCCAGGCCGGCGTGCAGTGATGGGAAAGACAGCACCAGTTCCTTTGGGGCACTCTTTGTTTGTCCAGGGAATCCCGCCAGATGGTGTTTGAGGTGCCCTGAGTGGAATGAGTTTTTGTTAAGATGCCTTGGTGTCAGTGTCCCTGGTGTTCGTGATGCCAGAACAGTTAGGTGCAAAGTAAAGGTAAATAACTGAGTCCAGACCTCGTATAAAGTTCAATAGCAGCTTTACTTTGGATACACGTTTCTCCCAACAGATTACAGACTTTATCTTGGTTCCAGAAGGCGTTAGCATTAACTCTGGCAGGCGAACAAACTCAAATCTGCTACATCTGTGGCTCTCTGGCTCTGCTGTGCTGACAGGCTTAAATTGAATCTTTGGTTTCTTCTTTAGGCTGCAACTTCTCTCTGTAGACTGAATCTAGATCAATCCAGGGAACTGCTCCTGGCTGATGGGGCTCCAAGCTGTGGCCTCCATATCCAGCAGAGCTGAAGGTGCTCTAGCTGGCTTAGGCAGGACACTGGACCTGCTTCCTCCTTTGGCAGGGGGAACTCTCAACTGACTCTAACTAACTAATCTCCTCTATTTAGAGAGGGAGTTTAGAATTGAAAGAAGGGTTCCATCCTCCAAAAATAGCACTGCCATGTTTGCTGTCACCTCTGGTGAACTAGGTTCCAAGACTGGAGCTCTGCGCTGCTATGCTTGCAGTGGAGTTGGCTGAACTTATAACATCAGGAATGAACCTGGAAATCGAAGAAGTCAAGTTTTATATGGACAGCAAGGTAGTCCTAGGATATATTTGCGACGAAAACAGACACTTTTATGTCTATGTCAGCGATCGGGTACTAAGGATTAGGAGATCCACTTGTCCTAAACAGTGGCACTACGTGCCTGTACACCATAATGCTGCGGACCACGCGACTAGATCCTTCGCACCAAGCCACCTTAAGGACACAACATGGTTTACGGGTCCTACATTCTTGTATTGTTCAACGTCTTGCAGCATCGGATCCGACACGTTTGAATTGGTAGACCCAGATGCAGATAAAGAAATCCGACCTGAAGTATCTGTTCTACGTATGGTGACTTCGGACCACCAACTCAAATCCCATCGTTCCAATACATTCTCCACCTGGATGTTGCTTGTTTGTGTTATAGCCTGTCTAGTTCATATAGCTCAGTCTTACAAGTTGGCATTACCTGTGAGTCAGAAGCCCTGCAAAGGTTGGCATAACTGCAAACATGCTTTTAACGATCCCAATATGGAAAAAACATAATAATTTGCACTATACAAAATGAATGTCATGCTAAAGAAATAGACTGCCTCAGAAAAGGTCAAACAGTCTCCAAGGATTGCGCTTTGAAGAAGCTTGATCCCACCATTGACCAAAATGGGTTGCTAATAAAGAAGAATTCAGTAGTGGCATCTGTTGACGCCCAGCAGGGTTAGAAAATGATTCTAGTTCATTCTGCCAGGCTCAGGGTAATTCTGAAGTGTTTAGTGTAGTTATAGCACACTATAGCAGTGTTAAGTTGTATTACACTTGTTTTTCCTGTTACAATACTACTGCATTGTGGGTGGTGCACTGCATTGTGGGAGTGTAAAGCATCCTGGGAAAGAGAAGTCTCCAGTCTCCAGGACACATCAGGAGAGCTGTCCTTTTGCATATCTCCTTCTCAAACTCCACCATTTTTGTAACGCATATCTGGTGAGAGATCTACTTTTGTTTCAGGGATATAATATTATTCAGAGCTGTTCTATTAGTTTTAATTGTTTATCTATTAGTTTAATGCTGCTATTGCTTTTTTTGACCACTTCAATACCTGGCTTCTACATTTCCTCCCCGCTGACATCACCACCATTATATTAGGGGATTTCAAATTCCTTATTGACACACACAACTCAACTGCCTCCAAACTCTTTCTTCCTCCTTTGTCCTCACACACTGGTCCTCTACTGCCACATACAGAGATGCTAGACCTTGCTTTCACCCGCCTTGGCTCCCTATATAATCTCTTAAACTCTCCCCCTCTCTGACCATAAACTTCTTTATCCACTCTCTCTTCAACTGCCCATCCAGTCCATGCACTAGTACACCCTCGTAGAAACCTCAAACATCTTGCCATTCAAACACTCTTTGATTTTTTCTCACCACTGTCCATCATGATGCTGATACAGCCACTGCTTACTACAACACCACAATTATTTCACCCCTTTACTCAATCGCCCCTCTCACACACCAGAATACGTCAAATCAATTGACAACCCTGGCACACTCATAGTAACATAGTTTATAAGGCTGAAAAAAGACATCTCTCCATCCAGTTGAGCCTGTTATCTTACAAGTTGATCCAGAGGAAGGCAAAAAAAACTGAGGTAGAAGCCAATTTTACCCACTTTTAGGGGGGAAAAATCCTTCCAGACTCCAATCAGGCAAGCAGAATAACTCCCTAGTTAGTAACTATAACCTGTAATATTATTACACTCCAGAAATACATCCAGGCCCCTCTTGAACTCTTTTAGTGAATTCCCCATCACCACCTACTCAGGTAGAGAGTTCCATAGCCTCACTGCTCTTACCGTAAAGAATCCTCTTCTATGTTTGTGTAGAAACCTTCTTTCCTCCAGATGCAGAGGATGTCCCCTCATCACAGTCACAGTCCTGGGGATAAACAGATGATGGGAGTGATCTCTGTACTGACCCCTGATATATTTATACATAGTTATTAGATCTCCCTTCAGTCATCTTTTTTCTAAAGTGAATAACCCTAATTTTGATAATCTTTCAGGGTACTGTAGTCCATCCATTCCAGTTATTACTTTAGTTGCCCTCCTCTGAATCTTCTCCAGCTCTGCTATGTCTGCCTTGTTCACAGGAGCCCAGAACTGTACACAGTACTCCATGTGTGGTCTGACTAGTGATGTGTAAAGTGGCAGGACTATGTTCTCATCACGGGCATCTATGCCCCTTTTGATGCAACCCATTATCTTATTGGCCTTGTCAGCAGCTGCCTGACACTGGTTTCTATAGGTTAGTTTGCTGTTCACTAAAATTCCTAAGTCCCTTTCCATGTCAGTGTTACCCAGTGTTTTACCAGTTAGTATGTACTGGTGACTTGCATTATTCCTTCCCATGTGCATAACCTTACATTTCTCAGTGTTAAACCTCATCTGCCACTTCTCTGCCCAAGCCTCCAATCTATCCACATCCCTCTGTAACAGTATACTGTCCTCTTCTATGTAAATTACTTTACACAGTTTAGTGTCATCTGCACAAATTGATATTTTACTATGCAAGTCTTCTACAAGATCAATAATAAATAAATTGAAGAGAATAGGGCCCAATACTGACCCCTGAGGTACCCCACTTGTGATGGTGACCCCCTCCAATACTAACCCTTGTGGTACCCCACTAGGGACAGTGACCCCTGCAATACTTAGCCCTATGGTACCCCACTAGTGACAGTGACCCAATCTGAGTATGTACCCACATACAGACATTTTCCTCCAGTCCAAGCATTTTCATTTTATTTACTATCTTTTTATGTGGTATAGTGCCAAATGCTTTGGAGAAGGCCAGATATACGACATCCATTGATTCCCCGTGGTCAAGTCTAGAACTTACCTCCTCATAGAAACTGATTAAATTATGCTGATATGGAGTTATTTTCTTATTTTTATTGAGGTACTCCAAGATAGCATTTCTTAGAAAACCTTCAGTTTACCCACGACAGATGTACAACTTACCAGCCTATAGTTTCCAGGCTCTGTTTTTAGAATCACAAGACAAAAAAACTAAGACAAGCTTCCAGAGCTGCGGAACGATGCTGGAAGAAAACCCACTCAAAGGAAGACTTCATCTCATACAAACAAGCTGTCTGCACTCACCTCTTCTAAACAGGACTACTTCACTACTCTTATATCTTCTCTTTCCCACAACTCCAAATAATTGTTTAATATCCTCACCTCTGCCGAAGACTTATACTCGTATTTTAAAGATAAAATTGCCAAAATCCAGTACCAAACCCCAGTAGCCCTCCACAATTCAGCTCAGTGCTCTTCCCAGATAACCCATTTTGCCACCATCAGTGGATCTCCTCTTACCTCACCAACCAAACCTTCAGTGTTTCCCATTAATACACCACCTTTTCATCACACCCTCTCTCTGTTGGTTTCCCTCAAGGCACTGTCCTGGGTCCCCTACTTTTCTCCATTTATACATTCAGGCTTGAGACTGCTCATAGAGTCCCGGGGCTTCTAATGCCACCTCTATGCTGATGACACTCAAATCTACCTCTCTGGCCCAGATGTTATTTCCTTGCTATCCAGAATCCCAGTGAGTCTGTCAGCTATATCTTCATTCTTCTCCTTCTCCATATAAGGCTGTCCACAACTTGTCCCCTCCTTACGTCTCTCACCTGCTTTCCCGATACATCACCACCCATAATCTCCCATCTTCACAGGATCTCCTTCATTGTTCTCCTCTCGTCGGTTCTTCCCACAATCATCTACAAGATTTATCACGTACATCCCCCACGAAACTCCCTATCCCAGCATATCAGACTCTCCCCCAAACTCCAATTCTTCAAAAGCAACCTGAAAACCCACCTCTTCAGGAAAGCCTACCATCTACAATGCTTCCACCATACAACCAGATGAGCAGCTTTTAGCGTCACCTACTGCATCCTTCCTCTTCTTGTAGATTGTCATGGGCAGGGTCCTCTCCCCCTCTGTACTAGTTTGTTAATAGTTTCATGTTTATTTTATTTGTATTTTGATTGTATTTGTATATTTTTTTTATAACATTCTTTTGATGTATAGCACCATGGAATTAACGGTGCTTTCAAATGAATAATAATAATACATGGACACAATTAAAGAAAAAAATAACATAGTAGCACTCTCAAAGCATTAAATGCAAAATGTATATATAAACTAATACCACATTTGAATATCTGTGCCCACCCACCACAGCAAGGTGACCTCAGTCCAGGAGGGTACCTACTCTGTTTAATATCTATCTCCATACTGTATGGACATCTAAGTTCAGGAGAGCAGACCCCAGTAGCTAAAGGTTCATGGGCCCTGGTGCAAGAGTTAAGCTTGGCCCCCTTCCCTCAGTGTTTTGTGGCAAGGGGCAGAGGAGCACATAGCTGTTCTGCTGCCTAAGGCAAAAATTGAAATGTCACCCCCCTCCCCCATGCCAAATTCTTGACCCTCCAGCCAGAGGTGTGACTTGAAGATTCTATACCCAGTGCAAAATCTATAACAGAGCCCTCCCAGCATGCATTTTCTATAATACTGGTGTCTGCTTATGAGACACAAGGGTATTTGGGCTTTCTCAGGCTCTTGGGCCTGGTAGCGACTGCTGCCTCTACACCCTCTATGGCTACACCCCTGGCAGACCCCACACATATGTGTATACTGTGTTGCTACAATCGTTACCTCTGCTTGCCACCAGGCATCCAATGAGAGGAAGAGCAACCTGTGAAATAGATGGTGGATGAGATAATAGGAGTGCATTCAAACTTGGAGGCGGCCACACATCCAAGTATCTACTACAAAGACAAAAAAAAAGACAAAAATTGTAGCACCACAGTATACAGGATGTGTCTGTTTTGCTCTCCTGAATTTAGATGCCCAGAAGGCATGGCGATAGGTATTAAATATAGTGGGTTCCCATCTGGACTGAGATCACCTTGTTGTGGTGGGTGGGCACAGATATTTTTTTATCAAAATATATTTGCTAACAACCTAATGTTTATTTATCACATAAATGCAGTATTAGTTTATGTATAGATTTTGCATATAGTGTCTTGCAACTTTTGATACTGAAAAATAAGTTTTCATTATTGTTATTGGTGTAGTTCACAAAGGCTGTAACATAATTTCTCTCACCCCCCTCCCAGACAATTGGCGTGTCATCTATATGTATTCTGTCTTAAAACCTGATATAAGACTTTCTGTACATGGAAGATGTAATGTTCCTCCCAATAGGACATGTATATATTTGCAAGGAAGAGGATGAAACTTAGCACCCATAGGGCAGTTTTGCTTCTGAAGGTAAAATTCCTGATAAAAGAAAATTATTGGGGAAATTATTTATTCCCCCAAGCCTTTTTTGGGGATAAAACAAAGTTGGAAAATACATTGGGTTTGCTACTTTTCAATGCAATTTCAACTTTTCTAGTCGCACTAAACATTTTATGCTACCCTCACCAATTTTATGGAAAGGGGCATGGCCAGGAAGGAGTGTGAACGGATCATGGCCCCCCGGCTCATTCATCATTATTTATGTCAGAACCTGGAGTAAGTAAAGTCTAAAACCGATGGCAGTTTGGAGCAGCCATAGATTTCAGAGGAGCCAGGTATTTCATCATAGGCCTGCGTCTCGTCAGAAATGACATGCCTCCTCCATCAATACCAGCAAAGCAGGCGCCAGTCTTGATGCCTATGTGTCAACAAAAATTGTACCCACTGTTAAAATCAAGAGGATTCTTGCTTTATTCTCCAGCTAGGCAATACAGTGGCTGAACCACATCCAGAACAATGGCTCATAAGACCTAATTTTGTAACAATGTGAAGCCAGCAACTTCACACATTTTCACCCAATATACAGTATGCTACAACCAACCAAAGCTGGATTTACATGGGCCGACGAAGTGGCCTATTGTCGTAAAGAAAGCGTTCCTTCCCAACAGTCTGCTGCTTTTTCATTAAAAAAGACCACTGCATTTACATGCAGCGATCACCTCCACAGCATGCGGACGAGGGATCGCAATACTTCATGGTTTCTGGGTAGCAAATCGCTGTTTAGACAGCACGATCTGCTGCCCTAAAGCCATGATCTGTGGTGCCTGCATGAACGATGGGAACACCCGATGAACGAGCGTTTTAGCACATTTACATGGGCAAATTGTCTGGAACGATCGTTCCCAGGATAATCTGCCTGATTCTTGGGCCATGTAAACGCACCTTAACGCTGGTTGTACATTGTTTTTATGCACTTTATCTTGCTAGTCATTGTGTAGTCATTCATTCATCTTACAGAATTGTTTAACCCATAATAAACTCCTCAACCTTTATTTTCTCCAATTCTCTAGTGCTTTCTCATTAGTTCTCAGTCTGGTGTGGGGGAGGGGTGGTCTGTGATCCCATGACCTGGTGTTCTTTTTTATTGCAAAATATACAGTACTTCCCCTACTTTTACAATCGATAAGAACTATGTCTACATATTTTGTATGTTCTTATATCTGTCACCACATCATTTGCCTCTTTACTCCTGTAATCTATTGACTTCCTTCTTCTATTGCTGTAAATGCTACTTATCTAATGATCTTGTGACTTGGACTCCAATGAAGCTTTCTACTTCTTCCTTTCCATCTGAATATCACTTGTGAAATTAGTGCTATCCATGTCAGACTGGAGTTCATTGGGTCCACCAGAGAATTATTCTTGGGGCCCAATCCCTACTTTACCAATAGAGTCTAACAGGTTATAATCGAATAAATAGACCCTAGTGGCCCATGATTGGCACCAAAGGTGCAGCAGCCTAGTGAGGAGATGGAGAGAATAACGGTGGTAGCGCAGATGGGAGTTATAAAGTCTTTACAGTTGACACAACTACAGTAGTTCCCAAGGTTGTAAGTGAAGGCTAGTTTCTTTCTTGTAATCAGGCAGTACAAACTATAAATTAGTTTTTTCCTCTGGACTTTTGAGGCTCACTATATTATTAGAGCCTGGGCCTACTGGAGGATCCTCTGGTGCTCTGGTGGGCCAGTCTGACCCTGGGTACTACACTGTGAAATTCTCCATGACTGTGAAAGGAGACAAATATGGTTTTTGTAGAGGCGCAACTGAGTAAAAGCAGTAGAGATGGTGCTAATGACTAAGGGGTAGTCAACATGCTTAACCCCTTCCTGACTGCCATACGGCTATATAAGTGCTAGCTGCACATACCTCGTGCAGCCAGCATGTGTATAGACGTCATGGCAGCTCTTTAATCCAAGCGCTGCAAAACGCTTGGATTAAAGTTTCTGCCCCTGCACTGCTGCTGTTGCGGACAGCATACAGTTCAGTAATGCCGGCTAGGGACCAATCAGAGTGGTCCCTTGCCGGCAATTGATGCGGTTTGCCCCCCATCCATGTATCCTGCCCCTGATGCGGTCCCCCCCCCCTCCCCACTCCATCCATGCATCTGCCCTCATCCGTGCCCCCTCAATGCTGGCCATACCCCCCCCTTTCCAGTGCTGCCCCCATCTGTGCCCCCTGCCCCCAATGCGGTCCCCCTGCTGTATTTGATGGCGGCAGCTCCATTCTTGAGCCGCCGCCATCAGCAGCAAGTGTCAGCAGTATGCTGACACTCTGCTGTAACCCCTTAGATGCCACAGCAGCGGCATCAATGGGGTTAATAGAGGGAGGGGGCTCCCTCTCTCAACCATCGGGGCTGCCGCGCTGTGATGGCAGCGCCCGATGGTTGCCATGGCAACCTGACGCTTTGCAAAGGCGTCTGGTGTTACCATCTGCAGGAAATCTGAAAGTATTATACTTTGCAATGCAAGAGCATTGCAAAGTATAGTACAGCAATCAGCCCCACTGGATCTTCAAGATCCAAATGAGACTTGATTAAAAAAAATGAGAAAATAATAAAAGAAAAATAAATAAATAAATTAAAATGTAAATAAAAAAAATTGCCTTTCCCTATAAAAAATGAAAAAAAAAAAAAAAAACTACACATATTAGGTATCACTGCGTCTGTAACAACTGTCCCTATAAATATATCACATGATCGACCCTGTCCGATAAACACCATAAAAAATAAAATAAAAACTGTGTCAAAAAAAGCCATTTTTGTCACCTTACATCAAAAAGTGCAACACCGAGCAATCAAAAAGGCGTATGTCAAACAAAATAGTACCAATAAAACTGTCACCTCATCGCGCAAAAAATGAGACCCTACATAAGAAATTCACTCAAAGAAAAAAAAAACTATAGCTCTCATAACACGGAGACACTAAAACATAATTTTTTTAATTTCAAATATGCTATTAATGTGTTAAAGTGAAATAAATAAAAAAGTGTACATATTAGGTATCGCCGCATCCATAACAACATAAAATATCGCATGACCTAACCCCAAAAAAGCCAATTTTTTCACCTTACATCACAAAAAGTACAACATCAAGCGATCAAAAAGGCATATGCCCCTAAAATAGTACCAATCAAACCGTCACCTCATCCCGCAAAAAATGATACCCTATTTAAGACAATCGCCCAAAAAATAAAAAATCGATGGCTCTCAGACTATGGAGACACTAAAACAACATTTTTTGGGTTTCAAAAATGCTATTATTGTGTAAAACTTAAATAAATAAGAAAAAGTTTCCGTAACGATGTGCTCTATAAAACTGTCACATGACCTAACCCCTTAACGCTGTAAAAATAAATAAATAAAAACTTTCCAAAACAGCCAATTTTTGTCAACTTCCCCATAAAGTTTAATAATGAATGATCAAAAAATCGTATGTACCCAAAAATGGTGCCAATAAAAACCTCAACTCTTTCTGCAAAAAACGAGCCCCTGCACAAGACGATCGGCAGAAAAATAAAAAATAAAAAATTAATATGGCATTCAGAAAATGGACACACAAAAACATAATTTCTTTTTCAAAAATTCTTTATTATGTAAAACTGAAACAAACAAAGAAAGTAGACATATTTGATATCATTGCATCCGTAAAAACCTGATCTATAAAAATAGCACATGATCTACCCTGTCAGATGAATCTTGTAAAAAATTTTAAATAACAAAATGGTGCCAAAACAGCCATTTTTTGGTTACCTTGCCTCACAAAAAACGTAATATAGAGCTATTAAAAATCATATGTTTCAGTTTTGTTTGGCTGTTAACCCTCAATGTGTTAAAGAAAAAAATGTAATAAAAGGGAAAATCTGCCAAAAAAGTGAAATTTAGAAATTTCATCTGCATTTTCCATTAATTCTTGTGGAACACCTAAAGGGTTAACAAAGTTTGTAAAATCAGTTTTGAGTAACTTGAGGGGTGCAGTTTCTGCAATGCGGTCATTTATGGTGGGTTTCCACTATGTAAGCCCCACAAAGTGACTTCAGAACTGAACTGGTCCTTAAAAAGTTTTGGAAATTTTCTTTAAAATTTTAAGAATTGCTTCTAAACTTCTCAGAATGGCTTGGATAAATAATGTGTTCCAAAGCTATTACCACATAAAGTGACGTATGTCAGATTTGTAAATTTTGACCTGGACTCTGAGGCATCAATACACACCTTTTTTGAAAGGCCCCAGAGGCTGCAACACCTAAGCAAGAGGAATCACTAACCAAACACTGCCATGAAATCCAAGTCAGGGTTAGGTTATAAAAAAAAATCCAAATCTTTGATGATCCGTAGGAGCACCATCAAATCTATCATTAACCAAATGGAAAGAACATGGCACAACAGCAAACCTGCCAAGAGACGGCCGCCTATCAAAACTCCCAGACCGGGCAAGGGGGGCATTAATCAGAGAGGCAGCACAGAGACCTAAGATAACCCTAGAGGAGCTGCAGAGTTCCACAGCAGAGACTGGAGTATCTGTACATAGGACGACAATAAGCCGTACGAGTGGTCAGAAGAAAGCCCTTACTTTCAGCTAAAAACAAAAATGCACGTTGTGAGTTTGCAAAAAGGCATGTGGGAGACTCCCAAAGTGTATGGAGGAAGGTGCTCTGGTCTGATGAGACTAAAATTGTACTTTTCAGCCTTCAAAGAAAATGCTATGTCTGGTGCAAACCCAACACATCACATCACCCAAAGAACACCATCCCCACAGTGAGACCTGGTGGTGGCAGCATCATGCTGTGGGGATGTTTTTCAGCAGCCAGGACTGGGAAACTGGTCAGAGTTAAGGTAAAGATGGTGCTAAATACAGGGATATCCTTGAGCAAAACCTGTACCACTCTGTGCATGATTTGAGGCTAGGATGGAGGTTCACCTTCCAGCAGGACAATGACCCCAAACACACGGCTAAAGCAACACTTGACTGGTTTGAGGGGAAACATGTAAATGTGTTGGAATGGCCTAGTCAAAGCCCAGATCTCAATCCAATAGAAAATCTGTGGTCAGACTTAAAGATTGCTGTTCACAAGAGCAAACCATCCAACTTGACGGAGCTGGAGCAGTTTTGCAAGGGGGAATGGGCAAAAATCCCATTGGTAAGATGTGGCAAGCTCATAGAGACTTATCCAAAGCGACTTGGAGCTGTGATTGCCGCAAATCAATAGTTATGCACATTGACGTTTTCTGTTATTTTGCCCTATTTGTTATTTGCTTCACAATAAAATAAAATAAAAACATCTTTAATGTTGTGGGCTTGTTCTGTAAATGAAATGATGTAAATCCTCAAACAGTCCATTTTAATTCCAGGTTGTCAGGCGCCAAAATACGGGTGAATACTTTTGCAAGGCACTGTAGGTAGTCTGAGAAGCTTTCTGTTCCTTTCCCAGTTAATGTGATTTTTTTTTCTGAAATAGAGGGTGGCTTTATGCTGATTATGCTGAAAGGAACATTGTGATTTACCCCCTAGCCCCCCCCCCACACACACACACACACACACACACACCTCCATGTAACCCTTGTCCATACCATGCTGTGATTTCCCTATTAAGCCTTAATTTGTAAATTAAAACTTCTCCTTAATTATGAGTCACTGTGTATTATGAGAGGAAGTGCTATGTAACCCATAATGTCATCACCAGAGTGGATATCCATGTAGAGAACACTTCTCTATTTCTAGCTCTCACTTCTATACATCTCTGGTCACAATGCAGACCTCACGAAGACTCCTATTTTATGGTGAGTAGCTTGGATTTAGCAGTTTCTCAAAAATGAGGGTGGCAAATACAGATGCAGCAGAGCTGTACCTTTGTATACTGGGTTGAGCTGAAATTCCCTATATATCGGAAGATGTGTTAGTGCAAAATTCAGCAACTAAAAGGGGTGTATGAATGTGGTTATTGTAAACTTTAGAGCCCCAGAAAACTAAAATGTATTCTCCAGAAATCACTTCATAATGTTACGAAATTTGGTGGTGAGCCCACAAAATCATTATACGCTTACTGGTTTATCAAAGGCCCCTCCACTGGGCTAGGTTGTCCATACCTTGTACTGATGAGGGCTAGCAAGGCTTACAGGGCTTTTCTCATCGTAGACATTTATGGCATATTCACCTATCTCCAGAACAGATATCCTCTAACCCTCTGTCCTGCCTGGTGCCACCGTTGCTCTTAATAGACAGGTGACCACATGTGCACAGATCTCTCCAATCACTTCTATGGGCAATCCAAAAACAGCCATGCAAAAATGTTTTTTGAACTCCTATAGAAGTACATGAAGAGAACCATTCATGGTGGCCAGGAGGTGGGATTGGGTGGAGGACCCTTGTACTGGAGAGGGGTGCAGGTTGCAGAGGCAGGACCCACATCTATTAGACACTGATGGCACAGCTCTTCTAAGATGAGAATACCCCTTTGAACAGTTGTATAGATATGGTAGAAATGTCTATATGTGGTTACTGGACTAAACTGACTCCTCGTTTTTGGGATTTGTAATGGATGCATGCAAATGCTTTTTTATTTTAATGGATGTTTTTGGTAGAATTGTCTGTACTGATGATGCTCTTGTGTGAGCCGCAGATTAAGCAGTAAGGACGGGTTTACATTGCTGTTTATTTTTCCATTCTTCTGATCCGACAGAAGAACAGAAAAATAAAGAAAAAAAAATGGACCCTGTATTTTAAGCATTCGTTATGCATATCTGGCATCCATTTTAGCCTTTTCCGTCTGCGATCTGTTATTTTGGATGGAAAAAAAACTGTTCTCCAAGCAATACTTTTTTTCCGTCTAAAATAACAGATCTCAGAGAGAAATGGCTAAAACGTAAGCCAAATGAGCATAATGCATGCTTAAAATACGGGATCCATTTTTTTTCTTATTTTCCTGTTTGCTGACGGATCAGAAGAAATAAACTGTGATGTGAACCAGTCCTAACCAACACACAGACAGGCTGCCTAGGTCCTCAATGTTTAGTTTGAGACAGCACACCAAATGAGCTTCCAAAAATGTATATTTTTATTGATTTTTCAATGTGGTACATGTTATAGCAACGTTTCGGGCCCAAATTTGGTGCCCTTCATTAAGCTGTGTGATACAGATGTACGGTTTCACGGCGTGCGTGGTGAAATTTGTATTTTATTTTATTTTATTTAATACATTTTTTTTCTCTCTTTTTTTTACCACTTAATAGTCCCACAAGGGGACTATAACAGACTTTATCGTATTTTGATTGCTTTTAAAATGCAATGCATTATCCCTATAGTGCATTACATTTTATTGGCAAAGCTTTTCTAACAGCTGGAGCAGCCTGCTGGAAATTACTGAAGGCTGGTCTGGGGTCTACATCAGATCCCTGCCAGTCTTCACATACATCGGCGCCCTGCGATCGCATTTGCGGGGTGCCCATGGGAGACAGAGGGAGTCCGCTCCCTCTGTCAGCACTTCACATGCGGCGGGCACCACTGCCCGCAGCATGTAAAGTGTTAAACAGCCCGGAACGGCACTCCTGCCGGTCTGGGCTGTTAGAGCAGGGCCTGTGCAGCGGCGGCCCAGCCTAAGGCCCCTTAGTGACTGCCGTAAAAAGGCGTATGGGTGGTCACTAAGGGGTTAAAGGCTTCCGTTTTGCATTCCATCCAGGAATTCCGTTATATTCTGTTATAAATGGAACCTACGGATGGGGTAGAGTTAACACTCCTGAGTTGTGTTATCTAATCTAATCAAACACCTTCAATTGCTTTTCAATGGCTTTTATTTCAAGATAACGCGATGAGTTAAGAAATTTGAGTTAAGAGCTGGAGTGCTAACCCTACTACATCTGTGTAACGGAATGCCATAACGCAAGTGCGAACCCACCCTTACCGAAACTTGGATTCAGCAATCTGACACCGCGTCCCCTTCTGCTCTGTCTTATGGTGGCTTACATTTTTCTCATACCCCCAGATCTGAGAACAGACATGGTGGTGGAGTTGGCATACTTCTTTCCCCACAATGCACTTTCCAGGTCATTCCCCCAGTACCATCACTCCCATTCCCATCTTTTGAGGTTATTAGAGTCTTTCACCCACTCTTGCTGAGAGCGGTGGTTGTACACTGAGCCCTCGGCTCACCCACCCATTTCCTGCATCACTTTGCTATCTGGGTAACACATTTCCTGTCCTCAGAATTACCAACTCTCATTTTGGGCAATTTTAGCATCTCCATAGCCAGCATTATCTCCCCATCTGCCTCCCAACCTCTGTCTCTAATATCCTCTCTTGGCCTTTCACAACGTTCTAACTCCCAGACAGTAATACACATGACCTGGTCTTCTTCCAGCCCTGCTTGGTTTCTGACTTCACCAACTTTCCTCTCTCATTCTCTGACCACAAGCTTCTCTCCTTCACTTTCGCAAATGCTCATCCATCTTAGAATACTCCTACTTATTACACATTCAGAAATCGACATGCAATTGATAATCATAAATGTACTCTTTACAGTCATCATTGTCCCCAATATATTCCCTCTTCTATCCTGATCTGATTGCACAACACTATGACAACCTCAGAAGCACCCTGAATAAAGTAGTACCCCCTACATTGAGAACCTCCAAGCTCTCTCTTCTCATATCTTCCACTCTTCCTTCAAATATTGTGTCATAACCTCATTACATACTATTCTCATCTCATCTACTACCTCTCTGTTAACTCTCTCCTTGACCCATTAAAACCTGTGTTTCTACCCTCTACAGAAACTCCCTCACCAAAGTGACAATTGACCTCCTAACAACTAACTCAAACAATGACTACTTTCTGCTCATTCTCCTGGATCTCTCTAAAGCATCTGACACTATAGACCACCATCTCCTACTCAGCACGCTCCAATCTATTGGTCTTAAGGACACTGCTCTCTTTTGGTTTTCTTCCTATCTCTCTGGCCACTCCTTCAGTGTATCATTCGCTGACTATACTTCTTTTCCTTATGCTCTTACTGTCGGTGTTCCTCAGGGTTCAATCCAATATCCTCTCCTCTTTTATCTTTACATAACCTCTATTGGAAAGACTATTAGTATATTTGATCTTTAGTGCCATCTCTATGCTGACAATACCCAACTATATACACTACTGACAAAAAGTTAGGGATATTTGGCTTTGGGTGAAATTTATGAAAAAAGTTCATGCTACAGTGATATTATATCACGAAAGTAGGGCATTTAAGTAGAAGCAGCAATGATGATTTCCTCATCTCAAACAATTTATTGAAACATAAGCCAACAACAGTGGTGGGTATACCCCCACAAAAAATTTCAATGTCTCAATTGTCATGTGGCCTTGAGCATTAATTACAGCTTGACAAAGACATCTCATGCTATTCACAAGTCAACTTATGGTCTGCTGAGGCATGGCATCCCACTCTTCTTGAAGGGCGGCCCTCAAGTCATTGAAAAAGTCCAGACAACCCCTTTAATGATGTTATTTATGTAGTATGGGCTTGTCACTGTACCATTTACAAAGTGTAGGGCAGTTCTGTATTGACTAGACCCAGCTGTCCACACTGTAACACCACCACCAAAGGCTTGTCTGGTGACAACAGTGGCTCATACATAGCGCTCTCCTTGATGTCTCCAACACTATTGGCGGCCATAATTTCTACTTAGCCTGAATCAAATTTCATCAGTGAACAGCACTGAGACCCACTGATCCCTTGTCCAGCGTAGATGCTCCCTGGCCCACACCAGACGATGACTTCTGTGCCTGGTGGTGTGGTCAGGTACCCATCTAGCATGCAGACCACACTGATGTAAATGGTTTTGAATGGTCTGACGTGACACTTAGGTGCCTCTCACCTCCCTTAAATGTGCCTGGAGTTGTGTGGCATTCATCATCTGGTTCTGTAGGGCATTGTTCTCAATGAAGTGGTCATTATTGTGGGATGTGGCCAAAGGACGTCCACGTCTATGCCTCTGTGACTCTTCCAGTCTCTCTGTATCTCTGTTGCAACCTGCTCTGTGACACTATAAGCTCAGTGGGCACTTCCATCTGAGAACATCCTGCTTGAAGTCTCACAATGGCGAGGTACTGCTGATCAATTGCTAGGTGTCGTCTTGATCTCATGATGTCAAAATGTGAACAGCGTGATGAGGAGGACTATTTGAATACCAATTCTATTTGAACCAGGAAATTTATTGGTCGATTCATGGATCAAATACCTGTTGTGAATTTTGCCGTTAGGCTCCTTGTTGGGGAATAGCAAGTTGTGCAAAAAGTACTGAAACGCTGAACAGTTGGACATATGCATTCAAAAGAGAAGGCCACATTAAGTTCACCTGTAAAGGTTAGAGTGCATTTTAGGTTCATCCTGAAATTTCACCCACAGGCCAAGTATCATTAACTTTTTGTGAGTAGTGTACATCTTCTCTTGACATCACCCCTACAGAACACCACTGACTGTCTGTCTGCTGTCTCCAACATCATGTCCTCTATCTAAAACTTAATCTTTCAAAAACTAAATTTCATGGGTGATATATATACAGCTTTCTGATGCTTTCTGAGCTGTCCTTGATGTCCCCTGCACTGCCAGAGGATGTGCCCAATTTGTCACTAGGTGCAGGCCTCATCTTAAATTAGGCTCATCCTCTGGTGGCTCTGAGCTGCCATATATTTCTGGCTTCATTTGAGCCAGAAAACTAGAGTAATCAATTACAAAAAAGAATACATGGAAAAAAGACAAAATGGCGTACACCAAAAATCACATTGGTTGTTGTGGAGGGCCCAAAGCACCACACGCATCGCCGCTGCTGTGGCTTCTTTAAGGGTAGCGTTCAGACAGGCATACTAATCCGGGTACATTTTAGCATCTATATTGTGGTCTTCATGCCTGGACCAGACTTAGGTTAGCTTGTGATCCTATATATAGTTCAGCAGAACCTCATAGAGGTCGTAACAAATCAGATTCCACCCAAATTTTTTTTAATCCAAACTTTTGGTCATTGGATTTAGGTGAATTTTGGAGAGAAGAAGAAAGAGAGCAAGAGAGAGATGGGGAGAGAGACGGATAAAGAGATACAGCAAAAGAGAGAAAGAGGGAGGGGTGAGAGAAAGAGAGAAGGAGAGAGAAAAATTAGTGAGAAACTAGAGAAAAAATACAGTATGAGAGAGAAAGAGAGAGAAGGGATAAAGTGCAAGAGAGGAGTGGAGAGGGAAAGAGAGTGAGAAAAATTTGTAAAAAATGTAACAACGAAGAAAAAATTGTGTCATACACAAATTTTCATGCTAAGTGGAGTACTTTCAATCCAGGTAGAATCAACTCAGATCTTGACTGAGTCAACTGAATCAAACTGGAACTTGAATTTCTAACAAATACGTATAAAGCCGTCTACAACCTGTCCCCTCCATACATCTCTGAGCTATTTTCCCGATACATCCCCACACGCACTCTCCGATCCTCACAAGACCTTCTCCTCTCCTCTCCTCTTATCACCTCTTCTCAAAATCGTCTCCAAGATTTCTCCCGTGCATCCCACATACTCTGGAACTCACTACCACAACATATCAAACTCTCACCTACTGTGTCCTTCTCCCATACCATGTAGATTGTAAGCCCTCACGGGCAGGGCCCTCTCTCTTTCTGTACCAGTTTGTAACTCGTCTTGTTCATGCTTAATGCAATTGTCTGTATTCTGTATGTGCACCGCTTATCATATGTACAGCACTAAGGAATGAATGGCGCTTTAATAATAAATAATAATTGAATTTTGAGTGATCCACTCATCTCTAGTCGTTAACGCATCCGAAAGCTGTCTTATATAGGTTACAGTAAATCAAGGCAACGAACAACGAAAAAATATACATATATTTTTTTAGAAATTTTTTTTTTCACCTGTTTCACCTTTTAGTCTGTCTGGTCTAGTTTGCATTTTTTGCTTTTGCACACCAGATGTTATGTGTGTATAACAGGATATGCTAAAAATCTATCCCCCTGCTGTAATGATATACTTAGACTACCTTAAAAAAAAAGTCACAGAAATACAGTAGTGCCTCTTAACCGTCCTGCTGGGTGTCAATAGAGGGGTTCATATATTGTCATTAATACACATGTAATGTCTGTCAGGCTGCAGCTAGAGATGAGTGAAGTTTAAAAAACTTCAAGTTGGCGGCTTTGCCAAATTTCACAAAGAAATTAGCTTTGTGGCGAATTACTTCATCACAAAGCACATTTCTTTGTAAGTAGCGGGCGCAATGATGAGGAATGGCGATTGCGCCGTCCCCCTTCATTGAACCTGTCAGATGTTGCGTTCATCGCTGATTTTAGCATCTGAGATAAAAAAAATGTGGGCTTTCAGGGGTTAATTGGTTAACCAGATTTTGCGTGCGATCTTTAATTAAGATGACCGCAGCGGCCTCATCGCGCTCAAATGGATGAGGTGAGTATGATTTTTTTTACCATCATTTCAGGAAAATTGATTAGTTACCACTTAGCATGAGGAGATTCGGCTTCGCGGGGAATCATATTTTCCCTGAAATTCGGATCGAAGTCCACTTCAGATACTTCAATTTGCTCAACATTAGCCGCAGCACCCCTTCTACCAATTCTACTGAATTGATATGACACCATCAATCATGAGAATGGTGGTCCCGTTCCCCTGAATAGAGCAGCAGGTCAAACATCTATTCTCTATGGGACTGCTGAGGATGTTGACTATCTCTGGCGGTCCCATAGAGAATAGATTTTGTGGTACAACCCTTTTAAGATTGCTTGCTGAGACATTAAACCCAAATGTAACAGATTGTTTCTTCTTCAGGTCTCTGCTTCTTCTTGAGCTTCTCTACAGTGATAGGTAAGTCACAAAGGATAGTGTATGGTAAGTCACAAGGGAAAGTGAATATGAATTTTTCTGGTATGTGGGAGTTATATGGTACTTTTATGTGGGCTCTTTAAGGCGTACATGAGTTTTAAAAACATTTTCATAATGGCTGTGAAGGAACAGTTATGTTTGGGCTTCCCAAATGTGTTTTTCAGCCAAATTATTCCCTGTTTCAGCTGCACAGTTAGATGCATTTCTCTCAGAAGTTTCCTTCTGTGGAAGTCTGCCAGCACTGGTACTGCTATGACATCCTTTCCCTTACTTCCCACTATGTTTTTTTTTTCAACTTATACAGACACACAGGAGGCTCCTGTGATGTTCAGAAGCAGTGTAGAAGCAGTTCTTTTATCAGGCTCATAGCTCAGCTAGCTCTGACACGCCCCCACTTCCTCTGTGCCGTATTCTGGGTCTCTCTTACCAGAAACAGTTCTTGTCTGACGAGAGGCAGTGGACTGCAACTGAGCTGGAAATGAGACCCCTAGACGCCCATGACTTTACAGCTTTTTGCAGGGGGATGCAGGCATATTTTTTAAATGAAGTGATTAAAAAATGTGCTAGTTACACCATTTTCTATTAAATTAAATGAAAAAGTACAGTAAATATTATTTGTACACTATATGGTAGTAATATGTGTACTGTGTGTGGAAGTATTATGTTGGCACTATATGTTATCGCAAGTGTAATAGCAAGTGTTACAAAGGGGCCCTATCTTCTGTATAACCTGCCGCTATATATTGTGATGTCAGAACCCTCTTGTCTTGCTGAGTGACTATAGGGGGTCACATGACACACAGGGTCATATTGCTGATGCCACGTTCAGGGTCCATTCACACGTCCGTAAGTGTTTTGCGGATCCGCAAAACAAGGACACCTGCGATGTGCGATCCGCAATTTGTGGACTGCACATCACAGACACTTAAAATAGAAAATGCCTTTTCTGGTCCGCAATTGCGGACAAGAATAGGACATGTTCTATTTTTTTCAGGAATGGAATTGCGGATCCCGAAAAAACGGATCCCGAAAAAACTGATGCAGATCCCGAAAATGCGGATGCGGATCCCGAAAATGCGGAGTTGCATCTGTTCCAGTCCCATTGAAAGTGAATGGGTCTGAAAATTGCAGAACAAATGCGGACCCAAATTACAGACGTGTGAATGGACCCTTACTGCTACTCAGTTACCCATGGATCACTGCACAGTACTGATTTGACTATGTTCACCAACACAGCTCTGAGTTCAGACATGCCCCATTGAGGTGAACGGTAATGCCGATTTCTATTAAAATTTGTAAACCGATATAAAAAAATACAAAGAAAACTACAGACCCCAAAACCCCCACTCTGCTATATTCCATGCTACAGATGATCTGCATATGAAAATAATACATATACTGAAGACATTGCAGGGGTTGGGGTTATAACTTAAAAAACTTTTAAAATCGGATGCAAAATGGCCATTAAAATGGATACACAAATGGTTGAAAAATGGCCATGATAACCAGACAGGGTTGTGTGCATTTAGCCTAATGCTTTTACTTATCCAACGGATTCTGAGATTGTTTTCTTGCTGTGACACATCATACTTCATGTTAGTGGTAAATTTGGGACAATGTTTTACCTTTATTACAGTTATGAAGACACTTTGAGGGGCTTACATAGCAGAACCACCCATAAATGACCCATTCTAACATTTTAGAAACTACACTACTCAAATTATTCTAAACTTCTCTAACCCTTTAGTAATTCTACAAGAATTCCTGGAAAATGATGGTGAAATTTCATAATTTCACTTTTCCCCCCAGATTATCATTTTAATCCATTTTTTTTTCCTGTAGAACAGCAAGGGTTAACAGCAAAACAGACCACAATATTAATTACCCAGATTCTGCAGAAACACACTATATGTGGTCAAAAACTGCTGTATGGCCACACCGCACACCACACCGCACGCCACACCGCACGCCACACCGCACACCACACCTGCAATCCAGCATCGGTGGCCGTGCTTGCAGACTATAGAAAGAAGCACTGGCCTTTCTGGTGGACAAGATCATAGGAGCAGGCATAGGCCAGCGCTTTTTCCTATAGTGTGCAAGCACGGCCACCGATGCTGGATTGAAGGTTGGTTGTAACCATGGAAACGAAAAGTGTATAATGTGATGGGAAAATGAATTAACCTAGCAAAGGAGGCAATATGGAGAATCACAATACATTAGTAAGTGCCTTGTTTCTCTACATGATAAAGGCCACTTGCTGAAGTGACACAACCCCTTCTTGTAAGTCTGTCGCACGGCCTGCTTGGAGAAGCGCCAAACTGATGTAGAGGCCTGCACCTCCATATAACTTTAGCGCTTCCTCTAGCAGCACAGAGGGACTTAAGTCTTAATAAATGAGCCCCCATATTGTTCCTGCAGTATTATATATAATACTTTGTTACTCTTTTCTAGCAATTCGTTATTTTCCCCAAAAAGCTATTAATTTTACTAAGTGTGACCCCGCTCTGAATCAGTGTCCGGCCCATTCCTACTGCGAGGAAACAACTAACGGCTACTACTGTGCATGTGAGAACGACTTCTTGAATGACAAGGAGAAGCTAACCATCACTTACCCGGGAGGAGAGTGTCTTGGTAATGTACTCAGTCTTACCCCACACCTCGTGGTATTTCCTATGCACTCAATTATCTTACAAGAGACTTCTACCGTACAGATAAAATGTAATGTAGGTCTGCAGGGACCGATGGCATAGAGACACTGGGACCATGCTGAATTTGGTGTTCCACTGCTAGATGTCTTGTAGAGTCTTTCAGGACCCTTCAGATCTGTACAGTAAGGCTGGGTTCACACCTGAGCGTTTTACAGCGCGTTCCTACGCGCTGTAAAACGCTCAACAGGCAAAAACCAATGATTGCCTATGGGCATGGTTCTCACCTGAGCGTTTCACAGCGCGTACGAACGCGCTGTAAAACGCCCTACGCCCCAAGAAGTACAGGAGCTTCTTTAGGGCGTATTGTCGCGTGTTCCCGCACATAGACATTAGCGTTTGCTTGTTTCCTTGCGCGTATGTAAACGCCCGATAGAAGCCTCTGTAAAGAGCGCATACAGAGTACGCTCAGGTGTGAACCCAGCCTAAAAAGGTTGCTCAGAAAGAGCAATCCCATCAAGGGGAAATGGTCCCATTAACTTTATCTGTGTATTTAAAGAGTAACAGTTTTTTTGCGTTTTATTTTTTGATAAACTGGCAGATATGAGAATCTTTGTCAGAAAAAGATGTTTCCTTCTCCTCTTATCAGATTCCTCTCCTGCTCCCCCCTCCTCTTTACTAAGGCCTCATGTACACGACCGTAGTTTCAGTCCGCATCTAATGAACATTTTTTGTGGCTTGTATGCGGACCCATTCGTTTCAATGGGGGCACAAAAGATGCGGACAGCACACTGTGCCACACAATATACAGTATACCTCTACACTGTGCCCCACAATATACAGTATACCTCTACACTGTGCCACACAATGTACAGTATACCTCTACACTGTGCCCCACAATATACAGTATACCTCTACACTGTGCCACACAATGTACAGTATACCTCTACACTGTGCCCCACAATATACAGTATACCTCTACACTGTGCCACACAATGTACAGTATACCTCTACACTGTGCCACACAATGTACAGTATACCTCTACACTGTGCCCCACAATGTACAGTATACCTCTACACTGTGCCCCACAATATACAGTATACCTCTACACTGTGCCACACAATATACAGTATACCTCTACACTGTGCCACACAATGTACAGTATACCTCTACACTGTGCCCACAATATACAGTATACCTCTACACTGTGCCCACAATATACAGTATACCTCTACACTGTGCCACACAATATACAGTATACCTCTACACTGTGCCACACAATATACAGTATACCTCTACACTGTGCCACACAATATACAGTATACCTCTACACTGTGCCACAATATACAGTATACCTCTACACTGTGCCACACAATATACAGTATACCTCTACACTGTGCCACACATATACAGTATACCTCTACACTGTGCCACAATATACAGTATACTCTACACTGTGCCACACAATATACAGTATACCTCTACACTGTGCCACACAATATACAGTATACCTCTACACTGTGCCACACAATATACAGTATACCTCTACACTGCGCCCACATATACAGTATACCTCACTGTGCCCACAATATACAGTATACCTCTACACTGTGCCCACAATATACAGTATACCTCTACACTGTGCCCACAATATACAGTATACCTCTACACTGTGCCCCACAATATACAGTATACCGCTACACTGTGCCCCACAATATACAGTATACCTCTACACTGTGCCACACAATATACAGTATACCTCTACACTGTGCCACACAATATACAGTATACCTCTACACTGTGCCCCACAATATACAGTATACCTCTACACTGTGCCCCACAATATACAGTATACCTCTACACTGTGCCCCACAATATACAGTATACCGCTACACTGTGCCCCACAATATACAGTATACCGCTACACTGTGCCCCACAATATACAGTATACCGCTACACTGTGCCCCACAATATACAGTATACCTCTACACTGTGCCACACAATATACAGTATACCTCTACACTGTGCCACACAATATACAGTATACCTCTACACTGTGCCACACAATATACAGTATACCTCTACACTGTGCCCCACAATATACAGTATACCTCTACACTGTGCCACACAATATACAATATACCTCTACACTGCGCCACACAATATACAGTATACCTCTACACTGTGCCCCACAATATACAGTATACCTCTACACTGTGCCACACAATGTACAGTATACCTCTACACTGTGCCCCACAATGTACAGTATACCTCTACACTGTGCCCCACAATATACAGTATACCTCTACACTGTGCCACACAATATACAGTATACCTCTACACTGTGCCACACAATGTACAGTATACCTCTACACTGTGCCACACAATATACAGTATACCTCTACACTGTGCCCCACAATATACAGTATACCTCTACACTGTGCCACACAATATACAGTATACCTCTACACTGTGCCCCACAATATACAGTATACCTCTACACTGTGCCCCACAATATACAGTATACCTCTACACTGCGCTCCACAATATACAGTATACCTCTACACTGTGCCCCACAATATACAGTATACCTCTACACTGTGCCCCACAATATACAGTATACCTCTACACTGTGCCCCACAATATACAGTATACCGCTACACTGTGCCCCACAATATACAGTATACCTCTACACTGTGCCACACAATATACAGTATACCTCTACACTGTGCCACACAATATACAGTATACCTCTACACTGTGCCACACAATATACAGTATACCTCTACACTGTGCCCCACAATATACAGTATACCTCTACACTGTGCCACACAATATACAATATACCTCTACACTGCGCCACACAATATACAGTATACCTCTACACTGTGCCCCACAATATACAGTATACCTCTACACTGTGCCCCACAATATACAGTATACCTCTACACTGTGCCACACAATATACAGTATACCTCTACACTGTGCCCCACAATATACAGTATACCGCTACACTGTGCCCCACAATATACAGTATACCTCTACACTGTGTAGTCTGTTCTATAAGCACCCTTGTTCTGTGGCGGTGGACAGAAAATAATCTGGAAGTGCCCCTCCCGAGACCAGGTTCTGGATCCGCCACTGGTCTGAACAGCTCGCAGGAGTGTACATTTCTTCTAAACTGTAATCCGTATCTGACCTGCAGAAATCGGCAATCGCTCGATAACAACTAACAGGCAGTGCCTGTAGGCTGTAGCCTGGCCCTGTTACCGAAGCTAGCCGAGTGGTGTAAGGTTAAGGTACTAGTAGAGATGAGCGGCCGCTTAATCCTGATTTAAAGTTAAAGTTACTGCAGGATATGGATTACAGTTTAGAAATGTCAAATGTACACTCCTGTGAGAGGCGGGGAGGGAGATCTGTGGATGACACTGTTATGGAGGGGGATCTGTGGATGACACATAAGATGCTATACATTACACGGTATGTGGCATCCACAGATCCCCCCCCCATAGCAGTGTCATCCACAGATCCCCCTCTCTATAAAAGTGTCATCCACAGACAGCAGGACTTTTCTTTCCTGTTGCGGTTTTAGGTATTGGGTAAAGTATCGCAGCATTTCTAAGCGTACTTGTGTAAATGTATCATTGTTATAGCTACCCCCCTACTTTTGTCCTGGCCCCCAGTGTGCCCCCCCAAAATTTGAAAGCTAGAGACGCCACTGTATGTCTGCCCTGCAAAAAAAAAAAAAACATGCCCTGTTCTTGTCCGTTTTGCAGACAAGAATAGGCATTTCTAAGCAGAGAGCAGGAAGTGCTGATCCACAAAATGCGGAACGCAAGTGGCCGGTATCCATGTTTTGTAGATCCAGAATTTGCGAACTGCAAAAACGGACACGGCCGTGTGTATGAGGCCTAACTCTCACTAGTTAAATCCGTCTTCAGTAAAGACAACTTCCTGCTAATGAAGGATCAGATTACATAGAAGTCTATGGAGAGGGGAGGGGCTGCTGCAGACAGGCAGAGGCAGAGAGACTGACACAGAGAGGGTTTACTACTAACTTTACTACTGGTGTCACATCTAAACTTCTTAGATCTGCTGTGTAATGTCCTTCATTGGTGCTCCTGCTTCGGAGGGTGAGCTACTGAGAGTTAGGAAGCAGAACCTCCTGTTTCTCCATGTCTTGTGTATGGGGAGACATGATGCCAGCTAATATCCACCTACTAGCTTGGAAAAAAAGACAATACAGACAGATTGCAGAGAAAAACTGATAAAATTGCCAGTTCTGAGTCATATAAGAGCCAGAAATAGTGTTTTTCCTCATGTACACCCAAATGGCAGCTTATCCTGAAAAATAACCTGAAACAAGGTTTATACTTTAATACTTTCATTTTTCCATGTTTTTCACTGAACCAAATGTTTTATCCTTCAGCGCGCTGTAAAACAGGACAGACCTTCCCATGTGCATGTATCAGAGGATATGTCTCTAAGGTGAATGAAAATGGACTCTATGAATGTACAGGTAAGAATCCAGCACAAGGTGGCAATAGGTAAATTTGGCCATGCCAGTGTGTAAGGGGTTGGGGGATGGAGTCTTGGTCATACTGTTTGCTCCTAGACCATCCAGGTTAGGCACACAGAGTAAGGCTGCATTTACACGTCCTCAATTCCCTTTCGCATTTTGCGGAACGGAATTGCGGACCCATTCTTTTTTATGGGGCCGCATGATGTGCTGTCCGGATCTGGAAATGCTGACCCGCACTTCCGGGTCAGCAATTCCGATCCCCCAAAAAATAGAACATGTCCTATTCTTGTCCGCAATTGCGGACAAGATTAGGCATTTTCCATTAAGTGCCGGCGATGTGCGGTCCGCAAAATGCAGAACGCACATTGCTGGTGTCCGTGTTTTGCGGATCCGTGGATCTGCAAAACACACACAGATGTGTGAATGGACTCTAAAGGGATGACAGACGGTGACTGCCAACCGTGAATATATTTACTTCAATGTGGTTAATGTGTCATGGTCAGGTCAACTCACTCAATCAGCTAATCACCTGTGTACACCAAGGCAATTTCACTAGACAGCTCGACCGGGGCTGGCTGCACATGTTTCCTCATGGTGATCATGGTTCCCTAGTCTTCAACCAGCTACCTTGGTTCTCCTCGCTGAACTCAGAGGTGATGTTCCCTCAGGTCTCTCTGCACACTGCTTCGTAACGTTCTCTACTACCTGACCTTTCCTCAGGAGCCATAGCTTGGACTCACTTTTTCCTTTCACTACCAGTGAGAGAGAAGGAAGAGAGAAGAATCAGCCATGACTATTCTCCAGGCCACCGCTGCAAAGGTTATGATGCTTACTGTTAGCTCATAAATGAGACATATAAAATATCACTGAAAATCGCAAGCATCCGCATGCAAGTGCGGATGCGGTGCGATTTTCACGCATGGTTGCTAGGAGACGATCGGGCTGGGGACCCGATCTGTATTATTTTTCCCTTATAACATGGTTATAAGGGAAAATAATAGCATTCTGAATACAGAATGCAAAGTAAAATAGTGATGGAGGGGTTAAAAATAAAAAAAAATTAACTCACCGAGTCCACTTGATCACGTAGTTGCGGATCTCTGTCTTCTTCTGTAATGTTGAGCTGCCGGCTAAGGACCTGTGGTGACGTCACATCACATGATCCAATCACATGGTCACCATAGTGACGTCACCACAGGTCTTTTGCCAGGTCCTGAAGATAGAACAGAGACCGGCAGCTATGGAGCAGGTAAGTTTCTTTTTTTTTTTTTTTAACCCCTCCATTCCTAATTTACTTTGCATTCTGTATTAAGAATGCTACTATTTTCCCTTATAACCATGTTTTAAGGGAAAATAATAAAATCTACACAACACCAATCCCAAGCCTGAACTTCAGTGATGAAGTCCAGGTTTGGGTGTGGGTACCAAACATGGCGATTTTTCTCACGCGGGTGCAAAACGCATTAAAACGCTTTGCACTTGCGTGGAAAAATCGCGCATTTTACCGCAACGCACCCGCATCTTTTCGGGCCCTCACACGCCACGCTCGTGTGAAAGAGGCCTTAGGGTTTACAAGTGACGGCAGCAGAAAACTGCTGACAGATTTCCTTTAATTACATTTCAAACTGAAGAAATGGCAACATGAAACTACCTCAAAAGGTGAAAACTGAAGATTTTACCATGGCCCTCACAGTCCCCTGATCTGAACATCATTGAATATCTGTGGATAGACCTCAAAAGAGCATGTCACGCAAGACGGTCCAGGAATCTCACAGAACTGGAAGATTTTTGCAAGGAAGAATAAACAAGAGTTGAAAGACTTGAAAAGAAGACCTCTCCAACCATTAAGCATGGGGGGGTGGATCAATCATGCTTTGGGGTTGTGTTGCAGCCAATGGCACGAGGAACATTTCACGGGTAGAGGGAAGAATGGATTCAATGAAATTCCAGCAAATTCTGAAAGCAAACATAACACCAACTGTAAAAAAGCTGAAGGATGGCTTCTACAAATGGATAATATTACTAAAAACACCTCAAAATCCACAACAGACTACTTCAAAATGTGCAAGCTGAAGATTTTACCCTGGCCCTTACAGTCCCCTGATCTGAACATCATTGAAAATCTGTGGATTAGACCTCAAAAGAGAAGTGCATGCAAGATGACTCATGAATCTCACAGAACTGGAAGATGTCTACAAGTTAGAATGGATGAAAATCTCTTAAACAAAAATTGAAAGATACTTGGCTGGCTACAAAATGCATTTACAAGCTGTGATACTTTCCAAAGGGGGTGCTACTAGGTAGTAACCATCCAGGGTGCTCAAAGTTTAGCTTCTGATCCTTTTCCTTTTTTTCCAATTTAGAAAATGTAAAAGATGAAGAAAAAAAATGTTTTTGCTTACAATACAAAGGAGGGAATGTGTCATCTTTAACTTTATGCCTTTTAGAGATCATTTTATCTTTAACTTGCTTAACTGTTCACAGTAGCAATAATTTTGACCAAGGGTGCCCACTCCTTCAAATCTCCTTTTGCACTCCTTCAAATCTATCAGGCAATGTAAAACACGGCTGAGGAGACCTACATAAAGAATCCAGATGAGGTTTATTCCATGATATTGTTGTAATTGTGCACAATTCAGCGAATGAAAATATAACAGGAGATGTCTGCACAACAAAAGCGTAACATGGCTACCAGGGACAGGAAGGGGCCTGACTACAGGAAGGCAGCAGGGACAAATCAAACAGAGCAAAACACATGTAATAAAGTTATATGGCAGTGAATGAAACCATGAGACAACGCAGGTACCACCTTACAAGTCTAAGAAACTGTTGGATCAAGTGAAAAAAATCAACATTACAATTTTATGACATTTTAAACCCTTGAGAAAAGAACCTCTGGTTTCAGTTCAGGTATTCACGCCTGCACTCCTAGCACTAACTAGTTTTTCCCCTCTTGCATAATGTTTCACTTGTTTAATTTGCACGTGCCACATGATAGTTGCAACTTAAAGGGGCTGTCCACTTTGGACAATCCCTTTAAGTTATAAGGGTCATTGACAAAAAGCTCATCACAGCTTGTGCCCTCTTCCCCATTGATAAGGTGTAATCTGTGAGGAACCTGGCAGTAAGTGTTCATTGTCTAATGCCGTACTTGCAATGGAGGCAGACCACATGACTGCCATGGAGCCCGGGGGAAAAGCTTCTTCTCTTCGTGAAAACCCTGCAATTTCATGCAGCCACCACTAGGGGGAACTCAAAGCAATAAGATTATTATAACTTCCATGGTAATTGTACAGACTCCTATGCACTGAGCTCTCCCTAGTGGTGGCTACAGGCAGACAGCTTTGTAATAGAAGGGAAACAGAAGATCAGTATATTTATGCCTGTTGTCTAGTGTCTTGAGAAATATGGTATTTCAAAAGAGCGCCGTATTTTTATAGCGCCTTTCTCTGAACGTTGGATAAATTGGGTGAGGCTAAAGGCGACTATTATAGTAAAACAGTCCATAAATAATTTTATTGTCATTGCTTTATGCAGATAAATGCAAGAATGACTCAGATTGTCCCTTTGAAGCCTCTTGTAAGAGTAACAACTGCTATTGTAATCACATTTGTCTGCCACAACAACCAAACTGCGTGACTTTGGTGAAATTGGATGGTGTATGTACAGGTAAATATGCTATATGATTATAATAATTAGCTGATTTTCTGGGTATTTTTAATTGACAGCCTATTCATAGACCTATTAATACCCAACTGATCAGTAGAATGAAGAGACCACATTGTTCACTAGTTCTGTGGCCTCTTTTTTTCTCATGACCCCCTGTTGGAACCACACTGATCATACATTGATGGGATACCCTCAGAAACTTACTTCTTAAACCTTCTTCTTCATCAGAGCCAAGTACCACCAGGAGTCCATTTTTTACATCAAATGTGGTAGACACAGCAGTGTACACACAATCAGGATCCCCGACACCACAACCAGGTGAGCACTTCCAAAGAGTCCTCAACTCAATGTGAGATTCTACTCTTCTTCCAATGATTAGTTCCACTTATTACAGTGAAACGACCCATCTCTAGTAACATTCACCTGTAATATTATTACACTCCAGAAATACATCCAGGCCCCTCTTGGACTTTTTTAGTGAACTCACCATCACCACCTCCTCAGGTAGAGAGTCTTACTGTAAACACTCCAAGACATATGGAGAAAAAAAAACAATCAAGAGTCAGACATTCTTGGGCTTTTGGGTAGTCAGAAAGTGGCCAACCCCTTTAAACAGTCAGTTTCCTAATAAATTCCCAACCTCTTCATCAGCCCCACGTTCTACCACCACTCCATTGATGACATCAAGCATGAATATGGGAAACACTACCCACTACAACCAACTTACAACATCAACAGTAGAGATATCAGTAACATCACGCAGCATATCTAAAAAAAAAACAGAGGAGACTGGAGCCACGACATCACAACCAGGTGGGCATTTCACCAGAGATCTCGACCCAATGTGAAATCCTATTTCTTGCATTGATCAATTCGATTCATTTTGCAATCATGTGAAATGTGAGTTGTCAAGTTTCATAACTTCATTATTTATTGTATTTTATTTAAGATGTAGAATTCACAGAAACGTGTGAATTCAGATTGCCAATCTAATGGAAGAATACAGTTACTGTATGCTGAGAATTGTTGTACGGTATTATGATCTTAACCAATAAAGTAGGGACATTTACACTGGAAGACAATGGTGTCTCACATGTATGACATTTTTATGGAACTTTTCAGTTACGGTGCTTGATACAGGGGAATGAATGACATCACGCGGATAACCAGGCCCCCTGCCCCCTGCTTCGCTAATGTGTGGGCTAGGTCCATATGTGTGTGTGAGTCCACTTCACCACTGGAGGTGGTCGGCACACCGTCTCTTTCAAACCGCTATGCCATGCTCCTGATGATCCATTTCAGTGGTGAAACTCAGAAACTTACTTCTTAAACCTTTTTCTTCATCAGAGTCAAGTACCACCAGGAGTCCATTTTTTACATCAAATGTGGTAGACACAGCAGTGTACACACAATCAGGATCCCCGACATCACAACCAGGTGAGCACTTCCAAAGAGTCCTCAGCTCAATGTGAGATTCTACTCTTCTTCCAATGAATAATTACACTCATTACAGTAAAATGATGAGTAAGATGTCAAGTACAACATGACTTCAGGATTTCTTGCGTTCTCCTTAGAATTCATAGATTCAACATATTTCATCTTAATTGTCAATCACATGGAAGAATACACTGGCTCACGGTATGCAGAAGCTTGTTGTGCACAATGACTTCTTTCAGAAATACATTTAGGACATTGACAAGGCTACATACTATTCTCCATAGCTAACTTGACTTTCTGGTAATCTGGAACTGTCAAATGATGAATTAATACAAATACTCTAAAATGAAATGCTTTAAAGAGGGTGTTTTTGTCTGGAAACAGTGCTACCCTTGTCCTTGGGTTGTATCTGGTTTTGCAGCTCAGACCCATAGGGATCTGTTCGTTTTTCAGAAATGAAGCCACTTTTGTCCATGAAACAGGTACCATATGCATTATGCAGTGCTACAGTATGTCCACCAGAGCTTCTTCATAAAACAACATAGTAACATAGTTTCTTAGGCTGAAAAAGGACATCCAGTTCAGCCTGTTATCCTGTAAGTTGATCCAGAGGAAGGCAAAAAACCCTTGTGAGGTAGAAGCCAATTGTCCTCATTTTAGGGGGAAAAAATTCCTTCCCGACTCCAATCAGGCAATCAGAATAACTCCCTGGATCAACAACCCATCTCTAGTAACTTTCACCTGTAATATTATTACACTCCAGAAATACATCCAGGCCCCTCTTGGACCTTTTTAGTGAACTCACCATCACCACCTCTTCAGGTAGAGAGTCTTACTGTAAACACTCCAAGACATATAGAGAAAAAAAAACAATCAAGAGTAAGACATTCTTGGGCTTTTGGGTAGCCAGAAAGTGGCCAACCCCTTTAAACAGTCAGTTTCCTAATAAATTCCCAACCCTTTACCCTTTAGTGTATCTCTAAACAAAGATATTTTTCCAGACCTTCATTCAGTGCAAATTTTTATAAGAAATGTGCTAGTACACATGTTATATGGGGTTGGAACATTTAATTTCTTAAGATCTAATTAAAACTTCTTCATCAGACCCACGTTCTACCACCACTCCATTGCTGACATCAAGCATGAATATGGGAAACACTACCCACTACAACCAACTTACAACATCAACAGTAGAGATATCAGTAACATCACGCAGCATATCTAAAAAAAAAACAGAGGAGCCTGGAGCCACGACATCACAACCAGGTGGGCATTTCACCAGAGATCTCGACCCAATGTGAAAACCTATTTCTTGCATTGATCAATTAGATTCATTTTACAATCATGTCATATGTGAGTTGTCAAGTTTCATAACTTCATTATTTCTTGTATTTTATTTAAGATGTAGAATTCACAGAAACTTGTGAATTCAGATTGCCAATTACAGATTGACAGTTACTGTATGCTGAGAATTGTTGTACGGTATTCTGATCTTGACTAATAAAGTAGGGACATTTACACTGGAAGACAATGGTGTCTCACATGTATGACATTTTTATGGAACTTTTCAGTTACGGTGCTTGATAAAGGGGAATGAATGACATCACGCGCATAACAAGGCTCCCTGCCCCCTGCTTCGCTAATGTGTGGGGCGGAGCCACCCCATTATATGTGTGTGAGTCCAATGGCCTCTTCACAGCCATACTAGTGCCAGTCACGCCGCCGCTTCACCACAGGAGGTGGTCGGCACACGGTCTCTTTCAAACCGCTATGCCATGCTCCTGATGATCCATTTCAGTGGGGAAATGCGTAGAGTACATGGGCATATGCAGCTAGAGCAGTTAGTCCACTATCTATTAACAACTGTGTCTAGACTTAGGACTTGGCGTATTCATCCAGACTTTGCTTCACTAGTTTGGCTTGGGGTGATATAATGTTTAGCTGTGTGTGAGCCAATGTGAGAGTGAATGGATCAGGGTCAGGATATCACTGGTGGACCTTAAATCCAACTCACGGGGACAGCAATCATACAATTGTGTGTGTGTGTGCGGGACGTATCAGGGTCAGAATATCATCATTGGACCTTAAGTCCAACTCGCTGGGATAGCAATCATACAATATTGTAGGCATCATGTTGGATGGGATGTATGCTTAGAGAGTTCTGGGTGGGGAAGATAGCGGTGAGTGACCTGAGCTCAGCATACCTGTACTGGTACTATAGAGTACCGCATCTATTCAATTACAGTGGCGGCCAAATACCCTGCACTTAGTACTTCATCACACAATATACGAGACCACGTCTATCAGCCCAAGTCAATACAAGTGCATCCCCCTTTGCAATACCACACACATTACACACCCCAGCTGCTTGATTTGATACATTGGATCTGTGCCTCCACACAATCCTGTCTCTGAGCTCTACAGGCAGTTCTTTCCTCCTCAAGGCTTGGTTTTTGATCTGGTACTGTATGCATTGTCAGCTTTGAGACCTTATATAGACAGGGCTGTATCTTTCCAGATCATGTCCAATCAACTAAATTTACCTCAGGTGGACTCCAATCGAGGTGTAAAAACATCTCAAAGATGATCAAGAGAAATGGGAGGCTAAGGGTCTATATTGGGGATCAGCAACCTCCGGCATTTCAGCTGTTCTAAAACTACAACTCCCAGAATCCTCCTTTCACTTCTATGGTGGTTGCAAGAACTGCCGAATGTGTTGTAGTTTCACAGCATGCTGGAGTGCCAAAGGTTGCGGACCCCTGGTCTAAATGTCAATGTGAAATGTTAGCTTTTCCTTTTTAATAAATTTGCAAACATTTCAAAAATTCTGTTTTTACGTTCTCATTATGTAGTATTAAGTGCAGATTGATAGGAGAAAATTTAAACATTTAGATTTTTTTGCCCAAGGCCACAACATAACAAAAAGTGAAAAAGTGAAAGGATCTGAAGACTTTCCAAATATGCCCGGTATCTAGTATCAGTATAGTCCCCTCCCTTCACTGAAATAAGCACATGTTTGAGCTACAGTATATCATGTGTACGGCTGACTTTAATTTTGGCATGCCATACATGCCAAAATGTACAATATATCTAGCATTTTTTTATTTTCACTTATTTCCTCATATTTTGCACACTGTATAAAAACACTATGTGTCATGCAACTCAGGGAATGCTATTACAAAACTACCCCTCAACATTGTGGTTAGTGCTTGCTGAGAAGACTTTCCCTAAATGCTAATGTCTTCTTCGCTGTGCCTGAAGCATTTACTTGAATTGGTTTTAGCTGAAATACTAGACACAACCGTAGAGTGGCACTGCTTTTGGGAAAAATACAGATTTTCCTAATGTTAGAGGACCCACGACAGATAGTGTCCAGGAAATGAAGTATCTGACAGGGTCTTTCTACTCTCTCCTCATTGAAAATATCTACATGCTTGGCCAAACCATGAGTGTACATGCATGAGTCGGGATAGATAGTTGCGAGGGTTCAGTCGTTAAAGGGGTTATCCTATGACTAATGTAAAAAATGAAAATCAGACATCATATAGTACATGACAGTCTCTTTCTAACAAAGCTAGAACCAGCCCTGTACCTCACATGGATCCAGAGATCTCCACATTCATTGCTCTGCTAGATTTACATCAAGCTGGCAGCTCAAGGGGAGTGTATTTTCTGTTGCAGATCAGGGGCGTGTTTCAGCTCTCCCAATCGCAGCTCAGGAGGTGTGTCTCAGCTCTCCCTATCAGAGTTCAGGGGGCGTGTCTCAGCTCTCCCTATCACAGCTCAGGGGGCGTGTCTCAGCTCTCCCTATCACAGCCCAGGAGGCAGTTGAAGGATGAAACTGAGCATGTGCGTCCATCTTAATGAGCAGGTCAAAGAAAGTAGAAAAAAACTAACAGCAGGTGGCGCTATACAGATACATTTTATTGAATAACTCAGTGGCTATGTTAAATTTTTAATTATATGCAATTACAAAAGAATTCAGATCCATATGTTGGTTTGAAAAGTGTAGAATATTTTTCATAAGACAACCCCTTTAACTACTGAAACAGGGTCTTACATAGTAATCATTGGTCCCCATAGCATGAATCTTAATTGGACCCCCATGCCCCAATCATAGCCCTTCCTTCATACTTGTTCCTAACCAGTATTTACAGCAGTGAGGTATAAATTATAGCTTGTACCTCCCATATCAGTACACTGCTGTATATACTATACATCTTAACACACTGCATGTATTATACCTCGTACCTCACATATCAGTACACTGCTGTATATACTATATATCTGTACACACTGCATGTATTATGCCTTGTACCTCACATATCAGTACACTGCTGGATATACTATATATTTGTACACACTGCAACTATCATACCTCATTCCCCATATATTAGTACACTGCTGTGTATACTATATATCTGTACACACATCTATTATACCTCATATCTCATATATCAGTACACTGCTGTACAGTACAGACCAAAAGTTTGGACACACCTTCTCATTCAAAGAGTTTTCTTTATTTTCAAAGCGGCAAAAGACTCTTCCGCCCCATCATCCCAGCGAGCCATCACTGATTTTCGTCACTTCAATTCCGTATCGCCTCTATTTTGTTCACTTGGGGTTTGATGACTCGGACCCAATGACATACCCCAGGTACCTAGTCTTCTCTAAACCTATCGCACATTTTTTGGGGTTAGCGGTTAGGCCAGCTTTCCGAAGGGAGTCCACTACAGCCTGCACTTTGGGTAGGTGACTTTCCCAGTCGGTACTGTGAATGACAATATCATCCAGGTAAGTTGAAGCGTACTGACGATGTGGACGAAGCACAAAGTACATTAGTAGCTGAAAAGTGGCGGGGGCGCCATGCAGACCAAAGGGTAAGCTGTATGTTTTTGCCCCCCTGGAGACCCTCCAACTGTGCACCATCGGTCTGTGTGTGAACAATGTCGACTGGATTCATCAGATAAGTACTATACTAGTGGTCCTTATTGAATTAACCACCTATAGAGGTCGGCACTGCATATGTTTTATATCTCTATCTCTGACATATATTGCATAGTGTATCATATTCTCTCACAGAGCAGTGCCGCTTTGGTGCGCTCCAGTCTCTTTTTTCTTCTTTTTCTTTCTCCCTTTGTCTATTTTGATATACTTGATTCGATATTTTATTATCAGTGTTTGATACCAATTGTCCCCTGATGAACCTTAATTATCATAAGGGGAAACACGTTGGAACTTTGAACCAAGTATTGTGTATCAAATTAATGGGATTTTCAATCATGTATCGTGTATTAGATTTAAGTTAGGGCTATTTTAAGGACAGGTTAGCCAAGGTACGTGGACAGAGTACCCCTACCATCCAGGTGTATCTTTGGGCTGAGCAGATCTTTGTAGGGTTAAACAGGGACAGACATTAGGTATATATACGTGTTGTCCTAAATGTGTTTCCCTATTTAGTGGCTGACTGTCCAGGTCATCATAGTTCCCTCTGTTGTTGCATTAAGTATACATTAGTCCTATTTGGGACTTGTTTTATTGTTAAAGAACCTTGGATTAAAAGTTAAGTTTTAGGTGGTTGCTTTCAGTGATAGTGTAAGCCCTTATATTGATACAGTCCCTCAGGCGTGATGAAGGCAGTTTTCTCTTTGGCAGCCTCTGTTAAGGGCACCTGCCAGTACCCTTTCGTGAGGTCCAAAAGAGAAAAATACCGGGCTTTTCCTAACCTCTCGATGAGCTCATCCACCCGGGGCATTTGATACGCATCGAATTTGGAAACCTCGTTAAGTTTTCAAAAGTTGTTACAAAACTGCAACATCCCGTCCGGCTTGGGTATCAATACTATAGGACTGGCCCACTCACATTTTGGACATAAAAGGGGTCCCTTGGTCGGTCAGAACCTATTTAGGTAGTCCCACTCGGGAAAACATCTCCATTAACTCCTTAGCTATGAGTTTGGCCGAGGTATTTCGCAGTGGCACCGCCTTTGGGTACCGAGTGGCATAGTCTAGAATGACTAAGATGTGTTGATGCCCTCTGACGGACTTCGGTACTGGGCCTATGAGGTCCATATCTATTCGGTCAAATGGTATTTCGATAATCGGTAGAGGTACTAGGGGACTACGGAAATGTGGCTGGGGGCTTGTTATCTGGCCAGTCGGGCAAAACTTACAAAACTCTTCCACTTCTTTGAATACGCTGGGACAGTTAAACCGCTCTAGAATACAATCCTGAGTTTTCTGCAGCCCCAGGTGACCCCCGAGAACGTGTTGGTGGGCTAGATCTAACACAAGCTTGCAATAAGCCTTAGGGACCACCAACTGTTCAATAGGCTCACCCCGTAGTTTGTTTACACGATACAACATATCCTGATGAACCACAAGATGGGGAAACACTGACTCTGCCCCAGGTTGTTGTGGTTCACCATCTACTATTAATACATTTTCCCAGGCGCAGGATAGGGTTGGGTCCCGATATTGGGCGGTATCAAAATTATTCCCGGAGACATTGAGGTCTGCCAATTCAGGACACGGCGGCAAGTCCTCCACGTCTCCCACCATCACACTTAGTGGGGTTGTCTCCCCATCTTCCACCAAAGTGGTGGTCACCCCTACAGTCGGTCTCAGGTTCCCAGGATTCTGGTCTCCCCCCTGAGCCGGGCCACTCTGCTCGGGTAACCCCGTTCTCATGGGTATCAGTCACTCTCATAGGAGGCCACAGTGCCGGAAAGTCTCTCCCTATTATGAGTTCGTAGTGTAAATTTGGGGTAACTGCCACTTCGTGAATCCATCTGCCAGCCCCTGTGGTTAGAGACACCAGGGCAGTGGGATAGTCTTTTAAGTCTCCATGGATGCACATGACCCCGACTTTCCGGCCAGTATACTCCGCTAACCGTACCAGGGGAGCCCTAACTAGGGACACCAGACTCCCTGAGTCTAGCAGAGCCTCAGCTAGAGTGTCTCCTACCTTCACCTGGCACAGGTGGTTTAGAGTTTTTGGGGTACCTGCTGCACACAGCCTCCTGGCATATACCGACTGACGGTAGCCATAGTTAGTATCCATAGGTTCCACCTCATGGGGACAGTCAGCTCTTACATGGCCCGGCTCCTGACACTGCCAGCAGACTATCAGCGCCAGGTCCGTAGAGGGTACACCCCGGGTGGGTTTGGTTGGTACAAGTCGCCTGGTCTGGGATGGAGATTTCTCCAAAAAGAACCCCCTGTGACAGTCTTAGTAGCCTCGTAGCGCTCCACCAGGTCCACCATTTCTAGGGCGTTGCCAGGAGACACCTGGCCGATCCAGTGCTGGAGAGGGAGTGGCAGAGCCCTCCAGAACATATCAGCCAATAATCTATCTAGCATAGCCGTGGGACTCAGCACATCAGGCTGTAGCCACTTTTGCAAGAGGTGGAGTAAGTCATAATACTGGGTCCTTGCAGGCTCAGCCAACTTAAACCCCCACTGATTTACCCACTGGGCCCGGACCAACAAATTCACCCCCAGTCTTGCCAAAATCTCACCCTTTACTTTTTGGTAGTCGGCCACTTGATCATCCGGCAAGTCGAAATACACCCGCTGGGAATCGGATGCCAGGAATGGAGCGACAACCTCAGCCCACTGGTCACGGGGTAGCTTTTCCCTAAAAGCCACTTTCTCATACATCGCCAGGTCGTTTTTGATGTCGTTTGCGGGGGTCATCTTAGGAATCTCGGCACGGACTGCTTTCCGGGCATCGTGGACGCTCGGGGTTGCTCCTGCTGTCTACAAAGCCATCACATGTTGTAGCAGAAACTGGTTAGTCTCCTGCTGCTGCTTATTAGCCTCGTGTTGCTGCAGGTTTGTCTCTCACTGCTGCAGATTACCCTCCATGAGGGCCTTCACAACAGCCTCCATTTTGTCGTGGGGCACTGGTTGTAATACAGCTGGTTTATGTACAACATACAACCGTGCCTGAAAAATGCAGAAACCAAAAATATTGGCGTTCACGCCAGCCTCACTGCTCTTGTACGCATCCTCCACCAGGCTCTGGTAGATAGGGTAAGCGGGCACAGTACAGAGGCAAAATACAAGTTCTTTACTCAGAACTTCAGTGTTTATTCACACTTGAGGCAATTGCACAAAACAGCACATAACTTTGCAGTCTTGGTGTTAATTCACACACAATGGAAAGTTCATATAACACAAGTCACCTTGCTGGCAGTTCTGACTCCAGTAGTCAACAGCAGGCCTGTTTCCCCAGCATGCGGCTCTCAGCCCTCCAGCACGGCACAAAGCCTCAGATCCCAAAAACAGAGACATCTCTGCTGAGCCCAGCGTCCTATTTAAGGACATCCAGGTGCTGCCAAAACCCGGACCGGCACTTAAACTCCGTTCCGGTTTTTGACCTCACCTGGCTGTAAACTAGCCCAGCCGCACATTCTGTGAGGAAAATGCCTGCCATGCCAGACACAACCCCTCACTGTGTCACAGCTCCTACATAAATACAGTATTTTAATAAGTGAACCTTTGCTGTCTTTTCTTCTAGTGAATTACAGATGTCAAAATAATTCCAGAACTGAGCAGATCGAGAGATGTACAAAATATAATAACGCGGTATGTGATGCTAAGAAATAACTTTCCAAGTGTATAACCATAGTTAGAGGACAAAAAAATAAAAAAAAAACTTTTCTTAAAAGAGGAAAAAATAAAGTTCACCTCAAAGATGATTGTGTTCTGCTCATGGAGCCTGAAGAACAGCTACTGGGCCCTTACATTTCCTGCACCAGCAGCGTTAAGGCCTCATGAACATGGCTATTTTGGTAATATAACTAAGCAGTAGAGCTCCGCACAGAACACAACAGAAAAATAAGTGGGCATCATTTTTAAGATGAATTTTAAGACCTTCTAACTGATTTTCTTATAGCATCCGTCGTGCACGTTCTTAAAATCCTTTATGGCTATCACTGAAGAAACCTGTAAGAGAAATAGCACCAATCGTGTCCAGGTAAGTAAAGAACTGATCATATTTACACCATCCTTACTTTCCATTGTTTATCCATGGAGCAGAGGAGTAACTTGAAACTCCTGGACCCCAGTGCAAAATCTGTAACAGAGACCCAACTTACCATGTGCTATTTCTAATACTGGTGTCGTCATATGTGGCAGAGGAGGCTTTGGGCCCCCTCAGGCAACATGGTCCGGGTATGACTGCTACCTGTGCACCCTTTATAGCTACACCCTTGCAGTGGAGTAAATATTGTAATGCCCAGACTCATCTAAAATAAAAATAAATGAAGCAGCTTTTAAAAAAGGAATGACATTTACGTTTCAATCTTAATATTAAAGGGTTATTCACATCTGAATAGTTATTGCATATCCATTTATTCTTTAATTTCACCTCTATGAGAGTTCAGAAAATAACTGAATGAGCATTTTCAGCTGTTTTCAGAACTCCCTTAGGAATGAATGGAACGAGCTGTGCATATGCAGCCACTTCTCCATCCACAGCAGCTGTTATACTGGAGTGGAGGACCCCCATTCTCCAGATAGGTGCAAGTTCTACTTCTAATCCCATCCTGTGGATATGCTATAAACGTCCAGATTCCGAGACAAAAAAAATCTCAGAATTATGTGTATATGGCTATTAGCACAAGACATCTCCACTACTATCCATTTGGAGTTGTATGATACTATGGAAGGTCTGCAGTGACCGAAATATCTGGTATTGAACTATCAGCCCTACTAACATTATGCCAATGGTTACGGTATGTATCTGAACTTAGACTACTGAATAAAGGTAATTTCAAATTGCACGATTTGGGTATGCTGTGGGTGTTTTCTCAAGCACATGATGCCGGGAACACGTCATCCACAAGAGCCTCTACCCCAACATGAAGTGCAGGACACAACATCGGGAATATTTGTACAGCTTCGAGCAGACCTACAGTACAGACCAAAAGTTTGGACACACCTTCTTATTCAAAGAGTTTTCTTTATTTTCATGACTATGAAGGCATCAAAACTATAAATTAACACATGTGGAATTATATACATAACAAAAAAGTGTGAAACAACTGAAAATATGTCATATTCTAGGTTCTTCAAAGTAGCCACATTTTGCTTTGATTACTGCTTTGCACACTCTTGGCATTCTTTTGATGAGCTTCAAGAGGTAGTCACCTGAAATGGTCTTCGAACAGTCTTGAAGGAGTTCCCAGAGATGCTTAGCACTTGTTGGCCCTTTTGCCTTCACTCTGCGGTCCAGCTCACCCCAAACCATCTCTATTGGGTTCAGGTCCGGTGACTGTGGAGGCCAGGTCATCTGGCGCAGCACCCCATCACTCTCCTTCATGGTCAAATAGCCCTTACTTTCAACGTTTTCCCAATTTTTCGGACTGACTGACCTTCATTTCTTAAAGTAATGATGGCCACTCGTTTTTCTTTACTTAGCTGCTTTTTTTCTTGCCATAATACAAATTCTAAAAGTCTATTCAGTAGGACTATCAGCTGTGTATCCACCTGACTTCTCCACAATGCAACTGATGGTCCCAACCCAATTTATAAGGCAAGAAATACCACTTATTAAACCTGACAGGGCACACCTGTGAAGTAAAAACCATTTCAGGTGACTACCTCTTGAAGCTCATCAAGAGAATGCCAAGAGTGTGCAAAGCAGTAATCAAAGCAAAAGGTGGCTACTTTGAAGAACCTAGAATATGACATATTTTCAGTTGTTTCAATTTTTTTTGTTATGTATATAATTCCACATGTGTTAATTCATAGTTTTGATGCCTTCAGTGTGAATCTACAATTTTTTATAGTCATGAAAATAAAAAAACTCTTTGAATGAGAAGGTGTGTCCAAACTTTTGGTCTGTACTGTATATGTCTTCATGGTTAACAAACCCTTTGTTTGCATTCAGATCCTGCAGTCATGTCCTAAGCTAGCCATACACATAAGATAAGCATCTAGTACAAAGTGGCTAATGATCAGCAGAACCCATCTGATCGTGATAAAAACATGTTGTTTCTACCAAGGCCAAAAGTTTCCAACCTGGTAGATCCCATTTTCAGGGTACAGAAGCCTCATCTCATAAGAAATAGACCCTAATGGCAAGTGATTGGCTCCAAAGTCACCTCCTGGTGGGGTTGTCTTATGCTGCACCTTTTGATACCTTTGGTACCTTTGCAGCAATAATAGCAACTTTGGACTGTGGGCCAGTCCAAAGTTGCTACTTATAGCAAGAAGAGGAGGAAAAAGTAGTGGCGTAACACATGACTACATGCAGGGTTTGTTTGATGTCAGTAACTATAGAATCACATATACAGTCTACATACTGTAGGCACTGTATATGCAAAACAATTGGGAATTTTTATTAATTGCTATTTTCAAAGATGGTTCATTTTTCTCCTTGATTTAAATCTAGTTAAAAAAAAAATTTGATCACATGCTAGTAATTTTTGACCATTCAAAACTGTAGTTGAGAACTCTCGTTTATGACTGCTCTTCACTTAACCAAGTTAAGACCTTTAATACACTTCGTGGTACCTTTAAGGCTAATTAGAACCCGTGGAACAAAAAGACTCCCAGAATGGAAAGAAATTAGACTATTAGATGGAAAGGGTAGAATAATTTGGCTGATGTCTTAGGCCATTTATAATATACCATGTGAGGCAACACTCTTATTGTTGATGAAGTAGTTTTTTACTTCTTCTCCTAACATCATTGGTTTTATTAACTGTCCTAAATTTTCCCATCTCCATAGAACGTGGCATCTGAGATCACTAACCTTCTCAATCAAACTTTGAAAACATTGGACATCTTAGACCTCCAAACAGTTGTCTTTCCAATAATAGAGAATGTGGAAACTGCACTACTGGCATCTTTCTCTGCAGACCCCAGGAACCAACAAATAAGTACCTCTGAAATTGGCGAGTAGATAGACAATAATATCGATATACTTCTTGAGAGTAGGGAATATCTACTGATGTGAGAAAAAAGGTTAATGTGGTTGCAACTGACTCAAAAGGATGACTTTTTGGTAAACCTTTAACAGAACACCAATAGACCAACACTGGTACGAATATCTCAGATCTGAGATGTTTCCAAACATCTTTATAACCACATATCCTGACAACTGGGACTCGGGTATAGAATAACCATTATAGAGGTTTTTATGATATGTTTGATTCAACCAGTGCTGGCCTTAACTTAGACAGTACTCTTTGCAGTATGTTCTATTGATTCACCTCAATTATGGTATACCATATAGTGCCCAAATAACACTACCTTATCAAGTATCTAGGGAATACCCATGCCTTTTCATAGGTTCAAGCACCAAGTGTACATGCTTAGGTGCATGCTCAGGTCTTCAGGAACAGTAGGGACCCCTTTTAGTAGTGACAAGTGATGTGACCCTTAGGCTGGCCCTGAATTCACTTTAATGGAGTCTGTCACGTAAATTTCACTAATATAACAACAGCGATTGCCATCAGCACATTGTAAAAGCATTATAACCATAACTGTATGTCATCTGGGTGTTTATTACATGTCCACGAAAAGCACTTTTATTCCTATGGATAACGGCTACCAAGTGCCCATCTGGGCAGGCTTTCCTTTTCAAAGTGCTCAAGTACTTCCTCACTGTACGCTCCTCTCCTAACCTCCCAAGGCTTCCGTTCCTCTCCCCAGATGCCTTGGGGTGCATGGAATAAACACCCAGATGACATAAGGTTATGGTTATAATGCTTTTACAACATTTTGATGGCCATTGCTGGTTGTTATATTGGTGAAATTTACAGGACAGACTTACTTTAAATGGGTTTTCCGAGACTCCATAACTGATAACCTATCTTGAGGATAGGTCATCAGTATCTGATAGGTGAGGGCCCGACACCCGGGACCCCCATTGACCAGCTGTTTGAGAAGGCACCAGCACTCCTGTGAGCACTGCGACCTTCTCTCAGCTTTTCCTAGGCCAGTGATGAAATGTTCATCGGACACGTGGACTAGGCGCAGCTCAGCCCCATAAAAGTGAATGGGGTTGAGCACGAAACCATGCACAGCCTCTATACAATGTATACACGGTGCTGTGGTTGGAAAGCTGCGAGAAGGCTGCTGCACTCATAGAAATGCTGGTGCCTTCTCACACAGCTGATCGTCGGGGGTCCTGAGTGTCTGGACTGATGACCTGTCCAGGGAGTTATAAAGCTTTGGAAATCCCTTTTAAGGTGGTCATAGGCTGTATTACACTGCCCGCTGTACGTGCAGTGCGAGCGCCAAAGGATGATAACACTTTTAAATAAGCTGCTGAATTTAATGACCTGATATGGCACCTGGAAGTGCACATATTCCTACTGTGTAAATAAAATGCTGATGTAATATATGCAATAGTCCCAGAGGTGCATTTTTAGACCCTTGGTTGTCAGTAGAGTATGTACTGTATGTAGTCACAGGTGGTTACAGTTACATATATATTACCTATGCCCATAACTAAATTTCATTTTCAGTTTTCAATCTCCTGGTGAATAGATACTTTCCAGGACAGGAATAGTTTCTATCAAATCACTTTAAAATAAGTAGATCTGACATGGACTGCAAAAGTCTATGCAATTTTTAACAAACTCCACACCTGAGAGCAGGTACCTGCTCTCAGGTATGGAGTTTGTTAAAAAATGCATAGACTTTTGCAGTCTTACTTAAGGAGTATAAAGATCTAGAGGACGATGGCAGAGTAGTCCATCAACATCTATACCTTTACCCTACTTAATTAGCCAAAGAACACTTCCTGACATGTAATGGAAACAAGTCATTAGACTGGTGCACCTAGAACTTGTGTACTAGGATATGGAAGTACTGTATGTTCAATATGGATGATGGCCACGGGTAAAGCTCCTCCAGTTGGTGCCTTCTAAAAGATTTTAACAGTCCTGGAATGCCTGGTTAAAGAAGTAAGCTGTCACTGGCAGTGGTGTATCTTGGTTTTGTGCTGCCCTAGGCGAGACTAAACGCGGGCACCCCCCTAATATAAATTTGACCCACCCCTTCCTTGTTAAAAAACAATGTGCAGCTAGAGTTAGTACAGTATTAATCCCTCCCTAATTCTCCCCCCTCTAACCACCCAACGGGTCCCAACCCCCTTACCCCAAAAAACAACTAAGTAATAGATTTTTAGTGAATTACTGTAATTTAAGTACTTACAGTTTTTAAAGACAGCAGGCTCAGGGTTCAGTGCATTGGTGGCCTGGGCCTGGCCTCAGTGTTCACGATGACAGTGTGCAGGATCCGCTCTGCACTTGGAGGAGATAAGGCTCACCCTAGCGTTGCCGGCCCGTGACTCCACCTCCGTGTGACGTCACAACGGCAATGTGAGGACGCAAAAGGCAGGGGAGGTCGGGAGGAAGTCAGGAGGGGGAGGAAGTACGTTTTTCAACTCCTTCACTATGCGGCGCCGGCGATGCCGCTCACATAATGAAGGATCGGACAAGGGGCAAAAAATATATTTAGCATATTGTGTAACTATCACTAAGCAAACAAGGCATTTTGCCGCCCCCTTTTCAAGTGCCGCCCTAGGCAAATGCCTTGTTTGCCTTGTGATAGATACACCCCTGGTCACTGGTGTAGTAGACAAGAAGGAGGCTTCACAACATATTTTGATGCATTGTTGTCTAGAATAAGATGACTAGTAATATCTCACAAGGTTTACCATAGCACACATGATCATAAACCCAAATAATCTATCTCCTATAGAGGCTGAGATGAAAGTTACTCCTGACCATTGTGGTAAAAGTTCTTCCTTTAACTTAAGAGTCCTTGGCAACGAAATGCAAGTCCCGTGTTCACTTACGAACTTCGAAAATGGTAAGTGTAGAGTCAACTGTACTAACTATACACATATCTTAATCATATATTTATTCTGTCATATGTATGTGTTTGTTAGGTGGAGCCATGTTTATCTTATACAAAGGTATCAACGACAAGTTAAATGGCAGTATTCTTGCATCGTTTGGGAATCCTGATCATATAACTACAGAAGAAGTGATCTCCTCATTGGTTGGTGGAGCTATCACACTTTCCAATACAGAGAACCTAGACCCTCCAGTGACCTTTACTCTGAAACATATGACGGTCAGTGGAATAATGTATAAACATTTATATCATCATTACTAGTGGCAGTATGGCATTTATTTTTTTAGCCTTGAGTTGTATGGTTGCCATGGATAAGATTAATAAACTGATTTGGACAAATGAATACTTCACTCCTCAGGTAGTCCTTATACACATGGCAGAGATGTTTGCACAGTCTGTACAAAGGTTCAATGAGCCACGGAATCTCATTACTAGAGACCATAGCCACTCCATGTGCCAACTTATGGTACTGTGTGTGGTAGCATGTTTTAGGGATATTCATTCCTAGAAAATTGCCAGGGCTGATTCATAGAAGTCTAGGGGTGATGTGTGACTGCTTCACACAACTCTGAGGTAATACATAATTGTACATGACCTCTTTGTACATGATTACTTTCTTAGGACAGCATGCCCTCAGGATTCACATATATTAACATGGATAAATTGCCTGATTTAGTCCAGGGAATTTAGATGGTCTTCAATGAAGATCTATGTGATCATGAATGACTGGGGTTGGTATATTTTTTTTCCTGAACATTAAAGCATCTTGACATTGCAATGAAGAAATGATTATCTGTCTTGGACATTGTCATGGCATTTGGACCTGACAAAAGTGTACCTTGTGCTATTTTATACAATCCATAGGTAGGTAGAGGACCTAGTTATATTTACTGGACTTATAGCTAGGCCCTTGGTATACAATGAGGGTCTGTATGTACATTTTATAAATATAAATTCTTTTTTGATCCATAATGCTTTGATAAAACCGTTGTGAGATAATAGCATTGTCTGCATTTTTACATATAGGCTGTGAAGCCACTCTACACTTTGCGGTGTGTATTTTTGGACACACAAAATAATGTCTGGTCAACCCATGGATGTGAAAGTCAGCAGTCAGAGCAAGCGAACAGTACACGTTGTGTCTGCAGACATCTCTCCACCTTTGCTGTCATCATGGCACCCACCAAAATTCAGGTGATATATAAAGGCATATATATTGCTTGACTCATTACCCTCTTTATTATTATTTAGGAGCCTATGGACATCAGACAATCTGAATAATGTGTAACTGGCTGCCAGACACACCAGTGTAGCTTTAGGGAATGTGGATTTGCAGTTGTGCTTGATTCCTGGCACAAGAGAAAGGCCAAAGACCCTCTGCCACTTAAGATGTCAGTATCATAAAAGGCACATGATAAGTGGGGGTCCCCAGGAACATTAAATATTTTGATTGGACAAACCCTCCAACTGGACTCCTCATTCAGCTATATCCCATCTGCTCACCTTCTTCAATTTTTTTGTCAGACAACTATCCTATGTCCATGGTCTATTAATCATTTAAGTTGACAAAACAAATATAATTTGTCATGTAGGGATTCATGTTCCGAAAGGATGGGCCATATAAAGTTCAAAGCTATCTACAATTTTTATTTTCAGAAATATATGATCTGTATGAATTCCTATTAGCACATGTTACATGTGGAATATATTAGCCTTGGCCGATGCATTCATTGGAAAATCCTTGGTGTTGTACAACAGGAGTCACCATGTTCTCCTAGCTAAACAGAGAATGGAAGAATGTGTAGAAGACTGAGGGATGGGTGAATGGAAAGTCCATACAATTGGCTAGTTATATAATGTATAGCACATATAGAGCCTTCAAACCCTGTGAAAACTGAAAACCAATAATCCACATAGCGTGTGATCTAGCGGTCAGAAAACACATCATATTCTTATGGACTCTTAGGTAACTGGTTACACAAGCAATGCATTTCAAAAGATCAGCTTTTGCAAGAATATTCAAGTTAATTTCATGTATCTGATGGTGTACAATATCACTTCTAAACCATTATTGTTTTTTCAACTACAGGTGGACGATGGCTTAAAAATTCTCTCTATTATTGGCCTCAGTATTTCTCTTGTCTGTCTCTTTCTCACTTTTCTCACCTTTATACTCTGTCGGCCCCTAAGAAGCGCTCACACTTCTGTTCTAACAGTTCTCTGTGGATGTCTGTTCTTGGGCCAACTACTCGTTTTGGTGGGTCTTCAACAAACCAGGAATAAGGTAACTATTTTAGAAATGTAAAGTACTGTGAGTCTTGTACAACCAATGAAGGTGTCTCCAACTTCTCCTTCAGGCCTCAGTAACACTTCAGCATCTTGCTAACATTGTAGGACTCTAAAGAGCATAAGATCTTAATTCTCAATCCCTTTTGGCAAAGAGACCCACACTGATTATAATCTCATGCTATAGCGTGATATAAACCGTTTTCCAAGTTTATTTGTTAACTAGATATTAGCGAATCGGTTCTAAACAAACTGACTTCGTTATGAAGTTTCCAAAAGGTTAGGATTCTAGAGGATCGAAAAATTTTGCTATTTGTTTTTGGGGCAAATCATTTAATAAGGTATCCGCCACTTTACAAACCAGACAGCACAGCAGGGCAGGCAAGATGAAGAAGGTGGAATTTATAACCCTGGGGACTATACTGACACATATGATAGGCACCATTTAAGATCAAGAAGTCACTGAGAATATCAAACTATTTAGACCAGTGATACATATGATACTCCCGAAGATAATTAATAACAGGTAAGGTGTGAAGGTCACCCACAATAAAGCTCCCCCTTCAGGTGTCCCAATGCCTTTCCCCCGTTGAAGGGTTCCTCAAGCAACGATGCCACCACAACAAACCTATATTAAACAGAACTGTCAAATTAAAAACATAATTCAAATGGAAGCTACAAATAAACCAGACAAAGAAATGCTCCACAGATAAGTAGTCCCAGGTTGGGTGGTCAAATGATCAGGGCAATAACCCTTACCCAGGGCAATACAGATCCTCCAAATACCTCCAGCTGGGGAGATTAGGTATTAAGTCCTCTGGAATAAATCCAATGTTTTTAACTACAGGGGGGGCCATTGATACAGATGTTGGTGATATTAGGAGCTCACAAAAGACAATCATACCTTCCCCCCCCCACACACACACACACACACACACACACACACAGAGCTTCATGTATTTATAGGTGAATAGACCAGTGATGGGGCACTGGATCACATTCCTGATAGTTCAATGTAATAGTCTAACATTGATAGCCTTTTAAGGAAGAGAATGATGACCTAACATCAGACTAGACAATCGATGGATATATGTCATCCTTCTAAGGCCTATCACACGGGCGTCACGTGTGAGGGCCGAGATAGGATGCGGGTGCGTAGCGGGAAAATGTGGGATTTTTCAGCGCGAGTGCAAAGCGTTTTAATGCGTTTTGCACGCCAATGAGAAAAATCTGCTTGTTTGGTACCCAGACCCGAACCCGGACTTCTTCACAGAAGTTCGGGTTCGGGGTTGGGTAAATTTTATTATTTTCCTTTATAAAATGGCTATAAGGGAAAATAATAGAATTCTTAATACAGAATGCTAAGTAAATTAGAGATGGAGGGGTTAAAAAAAAATAAACTAAAAATTCAACTCACCTCATCCACTTGTTTGCGCAACCCGGCTTATCTTCTTTTTTCTTCTTTGAGGACCTGGGAGAAAAGGACCTTTGGTGACGTCACTGCGCTCATCACATGGTCCATTACCATGGTGATGGATCATGTGATGGACCATGTGATGAGCGCAGTGACATCACCAAAGGTCCTTTTCTCCCAGGTCCTCAAAGAAGAAAAAAGAAGAGAAGCCAGGCTGGGCGAACAAGTGGATGAGGATTAATATTTTTTTTTAACCCCTCCATCCCCAGTTTACTTAGCATTCTGTATTAAGAATGCTATTATTTTCCTTTATAACCATGTTATAAGGGAAAATAATAAAGATCCCGATCGTCACCTAGCAACCATGCGTGAAAATCGCACCTGATGATTCCTTCCTGATAATTGCCGGCCTGTGTAAAGTTATTCTCGGAGAGTGACAGAGAGATACATTTTAGCTAGGTTACAAGTGTCAGTGTAGTGTGCCACTGTATAATACAGTCAGGCTGCCAATCACTTTTTAGTGAGTGCTGCAGCAGCATTTAAAGCTATCCCTCTCAATTTTTATTCATGTGTATCACCCCACTGTACAGCACATAGTTCACATAAGTCACAGGCACAAATATTTTTCAATATTAATCCTGGTGCTGATACATTACTAGTGCTGTCTTGATACGCATCTTTTCCTGGCAATCAGGGCACTTTTAATTCTGGTTGAATTTAGTGAGATCTTGGAAGACCAATTTATATGTAGTGGATCAAAAATGAATTTCTAAAAAAATTTAATCTGTATTTTTTATCTTAACCCCTTTTGTCTTTATTTCAGATCCTCTGTTCGGTTATTGCAGGCAGTCTGCAGTTCCTCTTCCTCTGTGCATTCTGTTGGATGTCCCTCGAAAGCATCCTTCTCTTCATGACTGTCCGAAACCTGCAAGCTATAAATTATATGAACTCTCAACGCTCTTACTTCCCATATGTCTGTTTGATTGGGTTTGGAATCCCTGTCATCATAATGATTATATCAGCATCGTTATATCCAGACATCTATGGGGATCAGACACAGTAAGTTCCATAATACACAGAATAACAACAATAACCCTGGGTGTCAGTCGGGAACTGATCAGTTAGCAAGTAGGCAATACCTGAAAGCTATATAGTCCTGAAGAGCCCACCAGAGCCCTACATATAGGGCAGATTCTTTAACACTCAATTGCAGTGTCATCACTAGAACAAGCTTAGGTGGCCTTAGTCTCCTGTGTCGGTGAAGGCCATTGTAGAGAGTGCAGTCTTTTCTGTGCCACCATCTTCCCTGATTTACCTTCCTAGGAAACCTTATTATTATGAGAAAAGACCAATGAATTCATGAAAAGATAACGATGACCAGTTGGGTTTCTTTTCTTTTTGCCTTTAGTTGTTGGATCAAAATAAGTCACATCTGGAGTTTCCTTGGACCAGTCAGTATATTTATCTCAGTGAGTATATATTTTACCTCAGCTCCCTTGTTAGATCTTGATCAGGGGCGTAACGATCTCGATCGCAGAGGGTGCGACCGCGACCGGGCCCGGCAGCCCCGCAAAGTGATTTTAATGGCCAGTCCGGGCCCCTGTGCCTGGCCAGCGGTGCAGCACTACGTAGTTAGTCCTAACCTTACCCACCCATACCCTCTCCGGCGCTGCACCTCTTGCTGAGATGATCCTGCGAGACCCGTGAACTCAGGGCCGGGTCTCGCGGGATCACGAGGGATGACGCGGCACACGCCGGCTTTATACTCACGGCTGGCAGTGGCGGCAGTGCGGCACACCACACTTCCACTTGATAAACGTAATGGTCGACACGACCACGAGTCACGACAGCTCACTGCCCTGCCACACCGGCCATGTGAGGGCGGGGCACGGCACTGGCAGCAAATCCCTCATACTTAGGGGCCCGGCCCCGGGGGCAAAATCATGAAATATAGGGCAAAAAATGTAATATATACAGAGGGGGAAAAAATTTGAATATATATAAAGAGGGGGCAAAATGGAAATATATACAGGGGGCAAAATGTAATATATACAAAGGGGGAAAATGGATATATATACAGAGGGGGAAAAATAGAATATATATACAGAAGGCGCAAAAAATGAAATATATATACTCGTCTACTACTCTCTCTCTTTTAGATTAATTTCATTCTCTTGGTCCTCACATTCTGGCTCCTCAGAAAGAAGTTGGCATCTCTAAACTCGAATGTCTCTACCCTAAAACATACCCGGTAAGCCAAAGAGAGTGAAACCAGAAGACAAGTGTGAACAGTGTAGCTCCATTTTTACTAAGTGATGGCCTTCAGCAAGTGGCATTTATCATGTACAGAAAGTTAATACAAGGCACTTACTAATGTATTGTGATTGTCCATATTGCTTCCTTTGCTGACAGGATTTATTTTTCTTTCACATTATACACTGCTCGTTTCCAGTGAACAGAGCTATGTACAGTAGTTCTGGCACCTACTTCCGGGGCTGGAGCTACACCCAAACAGCTGATTGGCAAGGGTGCCAAGTGTTGGAGCCCTGCTGATCCGCTAGTGATGGCCTACCCTGAGCTGATTTTCATTATGTGTCTATTGCACAATGTTGAAAAATATGATGATCTGAGCTTTTTAATGTTATTTTATATTACCTAAAGCTGTATTACTGTGGACATCATTGTGTTATAGATTGTGTAGATTTTAGCCATTTGTGTATGGATAACCCCTATTCCTCAGGATAGGTCATCCATATCTGATCAGTGGGGCACGATTCCCTACACCGCCGATGATGATCTGTTTGAAGAGGCTGCGGTACTCTATTGCCTCTTCTTAGGCTACTTTCACACTTGCGGCAGAGTGATCCGGCAAGCAGTTACGTCACTGGAACTGCCTGCCGGATCCGGCAATCTGCATGTAAACGGAAAGTATTTGTAGACGGATCCGGATCAGCATGCGTAGACCGGAAGGACGGATCCGGCATTGCGGTATTTTGAATGCCGGATCCGGCACTAATACATTCCTATGGAAGTGTTCAGTTTTTTGGGCCGGAGATAAAACCGTAGCATGCTGCGGTTTTATCTCTGTCCTGATCAGTCAAAAAGACTGAACTGAAGACATCCTGATGCATCCTGAACGGATTACTCTCCATTCAGAATGCATGGGGATGAAACTGATCAGGATTCTTCCGGTTAAGGGCTCTTTCACACTTGCGTTCTTGTCTTCCGGCATAGAGTTCCGTTGTCGGTGCTCTATGCCGGAAGAATCCTGATCAGTTTTATCCCAATGCATTCTGAATGGAGTGAAATCCGTTCAGGATGCATCAGGATGTCTTCAGTTCCGGACCGCAACGTTTTTTGGCCGGAGAAAATACCGCAGCACGCTGCGCTTTTTGCTCCGGCCAAAAATCCTGAAGACTTGACGCAAGGCCGGATCCGGAATTAATGCCCATTGAAAGGCATTGATCCGGATCCGGCCTTAAGCTAAACGTCGTTTCGGCGCATTGCCGGATCCGACGTTTAGCTTTTTCTCAATGGTTACCATGGCTCCCGGGGCGCTCCAGAGTGACGTCAGGGCGCCCCACGCGCATGGATGACGTGATCGCATGGCACGTCATCCATGCGCATGGGGCGCTCTGACGTCACTCTGGAGCGCCCCGGGAGCCGCGCGGACTGTAAGTATACCGCTCCCCGCTCCCCACTACTACTATGGCAACCAGGACTTTAATAGCGTCCTGGCTGCCATAGTAACACTGAAAGCATTTTGAAGACAGATCCGTCTTCAAATGCTTTCAGTACACTTGCGTTTTTCCGGATCCGCCGTGTAATTCCGGCAAGTAGAGTACACGCCGGATCCGGACAACGCAAGTGTGAAAGAGGCCTTAGGCTGGTGGCGTTAAGTTAATCGGTCACATTGTGCCTGGTGCAGCACAGTCCCATTCAAGTGCACGGGGCTAGGCTGCAATACCAAGTACAGCCACTATACAACATATGGTGCTGTGCTTGGTAAGCTATATAGAGGCTAGCACTGCGGCCCTTTTCAAACAACTGGAGGAGCCCCTGCTATCAGATATTGATGACCTATATAATAGGCCAGTGATGGCTGACCTTCGGCTCTCCAGCTGTGGTGAAACTACGACTCCCAGCATGCTCCATTCCTATGGAGTTTTGAGAACGGCCAAGCAAGTGTGCATCTTGGGAGTTGCAGTTTTACCACAGCTGGAGTGCCGGAGGTTAACCATCACAGTAATAGGAGATCCCAGAAAACACCTTTAGGGTTCATGCACATGGCCATTGCCCATTCGTGCCCGTATTGAGGCCCGAAAACAGCGGGTCTGCAATATACGGGCACCGGCCGCGTGCACACCGTATCATAGATGCAGACCCATTCTCTTGAATTGATCCGCAATCTGGGAGACACAGTATGGTGCGCAGTAGCGCATGCACTACTTTTTTGCGGTGCGGACCGTCGAATGCGGATCATGGACCCCATTCAAGTACTGCGTCCGCATACGACGACCCTACAGTCGGTGCCCGTTCGTGTGCATGAGCCCTTAAGGGGCATACAGGTGAATTTTGAAAGACATAGTTCTGGGAAATGCGAGTAGTTAGCAGGTTATGTGATGTGATAAGGAGGGGGCGTTATGGAGCTTGATGAGAGTTAATGGCAGTTAGTCAGAATATATGTAAAAACATCATTTAACCCTTGCTCTCTCCACAGCCTATTGACATTCAAGGCCTTGTCCCAGCTCTTCATACTAGGTTGTACGTGGCTCATCGGCCTCTTTCAGTTCGGATCTGGCTCCATTGTTGCATCTTACATCTTCACCATCTGCAACAGTCTCCAAGGATTGTATATCTTCCTTGTACACTGTCTGCTCAACCGCCAGGTCATGTAACTTTCATCACCCATTATTTTCAACAATCTTTCCCATATGATCTCACTCTCCATTAGGGTTTCTGAAAATAATAATATAATTCCTTTACTTTTAGGTACGGGAAGAGTACAGGAAAGGATTTCACAGGCTTTGGTCTAGGACGACCCTTTCAGAAACGACTGCTAGTACTGTGCAAATGACTATGAAACCAGTAAGTCTTAGGGTGGTGTCATTTTTTGAGCCATAGCTAGAAGTGGATCTAGCAAGAGGAGAAGTATACATCCATGCCACCCTCCTTTATGTTTCCCATTTCCTTCCATCCAGTGGCGTAACATAGAGAAGTAAGGGCCCCATAGCAAGGATCAAACCAGGCCCCCCACACAGGACAGAAGGGTTTCCGCCTAAACCCTTTTCAATGACATTTTCCCACTGCCTAATTTGCTAAAAGTTGTTCCTTTAGAAGGTAAAGTCCTGACCAAGTTTTCTCCCCCAGTAGAAGAGGAGATGATCCCAACTAAGACTGGGCCCCCTCTTGCCCTGGGCCCTATAGCAGTTGCATGGTCTGCCGCTATGGTAGTGACGCCCCCTGATTCCATCCGACTTCTCACTTCTAATCACAAAAACTGCCACCAAAAGCTGTGTGTGACAGAACGCCTAGTATTGTCTCATACTCTTCTCTGCTGAGTATAGTAGTAGCATGTCTATCTAGGTCATTATAGTTGCAAATACTTTTTCATCCATTTATTCAATAATCCTAATTTAAAATTCAGTTAAACAAATCCTTTAAAAGGGTTGTCTAGGGTTGTTTTTATTTTTTTTATTTCTCCCCACCCCTTGGTAGCGAAGAGAAGATCTATACTAACCTGCTCCCCACCACTCTGTTCCAGCAATGTGGCTCCTGGGCTGTCTTCACTGGATTTGCTGTCCCTACCTGTCAGCTTCCGTATGGGTGGGGTCATGTCCGCCACTGCATCCAATCATTGGACTCAGCAGTGACATGAGTGGACCATGACCCAGTACGACCTGCTGCTTGATAGCCCATCACCACTGAGGCCAGTAATTGGCTGCAGTGGTGCACATGAACCCGTGCGTGTGGGCATTGAGAGACAGGGACTGGGTGACCAGTGAAGACAGCCTGGATGCCATGGAGTTGGAATGGAGCAGAAGGGACCAGGTGAACGTAGAGCTCTTCACAAGCACCACTGGGTGGGGAAGAATTTAAAAATGAAAATCCTGAACAACCCCTTTAAGGGTCACCTTCAGCCTAAAACCCTAAGCCCATAATTATATTTTCCAGACCTTAAAGGGGTTGTCCAGCCATTAATATTGATGACCTATTGTCAGGATAGGTCATCAATATCTAAACGGTGGGGGTCCGACTCCCGTCACCCCCGCCGATCAGCTGTTTGAAGAGTAGACGACACTCCATGCGAGCGCCGCTTTCTCATGATTACACTACGTCTTGTCTCCTGTGGACCAGTGGCGTGGTGTAATTACAAGCACAAGTGAATGGAGCGGGTACAAGACGAAGTGCAGTGTAATGAAGAGGAAGCACGGAGCACCGCATCTTCCTTAAACAGCTGTCGGACCCCAGCCGATTAGATATTGATGACCGATCTTGACTATAGGTCAACAATATTAACGGGTGGACAACCCCTTTAAGATCTTGAGTTGTCCACTTACATTAAGGTTGTAGGTAGTGTTGAGCAGTTACTTCACCGAATTTCACAAAGAAATTAGCTTTGTGACTAATTACTTTCACGGGCACAATGTCAGATGCCACGTTCATCACTGATCGCGGCATTGGAGATTAACATTGAGGGCTTTCAGGGGTTAATCCAGTAAAAAAAAAAAAAAATACTCACCTTATCCATTTGATCGTGTAGAGGCCGCCATGGCCGTCTTGATTAAAGACATTGCGCAAAATCTCGCGCAGAGACGTGATGACATCATCACACTGGCAGGAAGGGTGACATCATATGTCACCGCACGTGAGATTTTAGGCGGTATATTTAATCAAGATGGCCACAGCAGCGTCTTCGCGTGCAAATGGAAGAGGTGAGTATGTTTTTTATTTTTTCCGCCATTTGAGGGAAAATTTATTCATTACCCTGAAACGCGAGGAAACTCAGCTTCACAAGAGATCAAATTTTTCCTGAAATTCGTATCAAAATCAATTTGTTTGACTTCAATTCGCTCAACACTGGTTGTAGGCATTCTATTCAGCCTGTTATTAATAACATGGGTTTTAAAGGCTTTATGGTGATACCCACTGATTTCCTAAATTGGTTAAAGGGGTTGGTCCAGAATAACAAATTAGAACATCCACAGGGAGAGGTGATAAGTGTCTGATCGGTGGGAGTCCAACTGCTGGAAACTACCGATACTCCTTTTAAACGGAGTGGTGGTCAGGCATGCTCAATACCACTTCATTCAAAATCTATGACATTGCCGGAGATAGTCGAGTGCTGTACCCGGCCATATTGGACAGTGCCTTACACTCTGAATGGAGCACCAGTGCACATGGTTGCTCCTCAATTTAAACAGGGGGTCCAATTTTCATGATTGGTAAGGGTCCAGGGGCGTAACTAGAAATGACTGGGCCCCTCAGCAAATTTTTAAACGGGCCCCTGACCCCCAAGCAACTTCTTCGCTACCCCCTCCTATTGTGGGAGCTGAAGTAGTTGGCCATAATGGCTGTCACCCTGGTCCCAGATATATTTAAAGACGATCTCTCAACTCTCCTGACTTGTCTGCTTTGGTAAATACTTGTATTCCTTATGAAATGACAATATTTTCCTAGAATTGTGCTCTTCCTGTGTTATTCCTCCTGGAACTGTATGAATAAGTAGACAACTAGATTTTACCATTCCCCTTGTCCGTGAGGCTTGTCCCTACACGTTCACACTCTCCAATCCGCATCAGCAGTGTCAGACTTTACTAGGGACACACCCTATTGACAATGGAAAAGGTAACACCCAGTTGTTGGTTTACTAAAAGATTTCAGGAGGAATAAAAAAGGGATTTACTAAAACAGATATGTTAGGAGAGCTGACTGGTCTTCTTTCTTGTGCCATCTAGTATCACCTTGTAGACCTCTCTAGTCTATAATAGATTTTATATGAATACATATACATAGCTGTATTACTCAATCACCCAGTAATGCATTGTGACACCTTCACAGACCTCAGAGGCATCAAGAGAAGATCATCTGCACATCTTGGAGGACAAGGAATGCTCAGACTGAATGGACTTCTCCACCTGTACATCATCAAGCTCATAGAGCTAAATATGAACAATTAGAAGAAGACATTAGGACAAGAACAAATAAGCACCTCCCTGGGGTCAAGACAACAAAATTGTAGTGGAGAAGACCAAGGGTCCAAGGAAATGATTGTGAGGACCAGCCTCCATCTATACAGAACATCTGCACTTTTGCTAGCATTGTAATATTTGCTGTCATACAGGCCATCTCACCAATAAGAACTGAATAGGTCATCTTCTGCTGGACCTTTGGGGCCCATTATTGTGTCAGAGCCTGAGCTCACCTGAGGTTTCTGTGGTACCCTGACAGACATGTCCAATCCTATGGTCAAACTATTTGCCAGGATACATTGTCAACTGAGATATCCCCGAGGAACAAACAGGAACATTTTCAGATCAGACAAGTTTGCCCATGAAGTCCACGATACTGTATATGCAAAAAAAATGACTTTGTTTTAAAAGTTATTATAGGTTAAAAAAAAACAAAGGGTCCATCAAGTTCAGGCTTTCCCAGTGCAATGATATCACATTAGTTGTTAGGTTAATTGACCCCTTAAAGGGGTCCTCTCACTTCAGCAAGTGGCATTTATCATGTAGAGGAAGTTAAGGCTAGGTCTACACGACGACATTTGTCGCGCGACATTTTGTTGCACCAATGTCGCGCAACAATTTTTATAATGGCAGTCTATGGTGTCGCACTGCAACATGCGACATGCTGCGACTGCGACGCGACAGTCGCAGAAAATCCATTCAAGATGGATTTTTCTGCGACTGTCGCGTCGCAGGCGCAACATGTCGCATGTTGCAGTGCGACACCATAGACTGCCATTATAAAAATTGTCGCGCGACGTTAGTGCAACAAAATGTCGCGCGACAACTGTTGCGCCCTATCTGTCGCGCGACTTTTTGTTGCGCGACAAATGTCGTCGTGTAGACCTAGCCTAATACTTATGTACTGTGATTGTTCATATTGCTTCCTTTGCTGGCTCGATTAATTGTTCCATCACATTATACACTGCTCATATCCAGGGGTTATGGCCACCGCTGCAGAGCAGATGCAAGATGGTCCTAGACAGGAGCTGCTGCACATGTATTCCTATGTGCACTCCCGCGGCGGTCCTGGCCACCAGAGACGCGTTGCTTTTCACTTTTTTGTGCAAGCACGGCCACCACTGCTGGATTGCAGGGTGGTCGTAATCTCTGGATACAAGCAGTGTATAATGTGATGGAAAAACGGATACAGCCAGCAAAGGAGGCAATATGGACAATCACAATACATTAGTAAGTGCCTTGTATTAACTTCCTCTACGTGATAAATGCCATTGGCTGAAGAGAGACAACTCCTTTAAGGACCAGGCCAATTTTTTTTTTTTTTTTATTTCCTCCCCGCCTTCCAAATCCATAACTTTGTTTACTGTTCCGTTCACATAGCCTTGTGAGAGCTGAAAAATGGGGAAATAAATCTTTGTCGGGTGAAATGGAAAAAAAATGGGCTTTGTTTTTATGACATTCACTATGCGCTAAAAATGACATGACAAGCTTATTCCGCGGTTCACTACGATTACAGCGATACCAAATTTGTTTTTTGTTTTTACGACTTTGCATCGCCATGTTCTGACCGCCATAACTTTTTCTATATTTCTGTCCGCAGCCCTTTATGAAGGCTTGTTTTTAGCAGGGCAAGCTTTAGTGTTTTTTGGTACCATATTGGTGTACATACAACTTTTTTTTAAATCACTTTTCATTCAATTTTTTGGTGAAGTGCAAGGTGATCAAAGAAATGGCAAATTGTGCATTATTATTTTAATAGCATTCACTGCACAAAAATATTTTTGTGTTTTAATAGTTCTGACGTTTTCGGACACAGAGACACCAATTAGGTTTATTTTTTGTTGTTTATTTACTTTTTGATATAAAATTGGGAAAAGGGGGGTTATTAGAATGTTACATTTTTTTTTCTTTCTTTGTTTTTTATATCTTACTGTCATTTTTACATGTCACTTGTTTATACCTTACTGTCACTTGTATCCTAGACTGCAATAGAATATTATAGCATGAGATTTTGACGTGTTTCCTACAGGCTTAAGGCCTCTTTCACACGAGGGTGACGAATTGGCTCCGGATGCGTTCAGTGAAACTCGCACCATTTTGCAAGCAAGTTCAGTCAGTTTTGTCTGCGATTATGTTCAGTTTTTTCCGCGCGGGTGCGATGCGTTTTGATGCGTTTTTAACGCATGTGAGAAAAAACTGAAGATTTACAAACAACATCTCCTAGCAACCATCAGTGAAAAACGTATCGCATCTGCACCTGCTTGAGGATGCGATGCGTTTTACCTGAAGCCCCATTCACTTCTATGGGGCCAGGGCTGCGTGAAAAACGCAGAATATAGAACATGCTGCGTTTTTCACACAACGCAGAAATCATGCGTGAAAAGAAATGCTCATGTACACAGACCCATTGAAATTAATGGGTCAGGATTCAGTGCGGGTGCAATGCGTTCATGTCACGCCTTGCACCCGCGCGAAAGACTCGCTCGTGTGAAAGGGGCCTAACTGGTAACTTAATGTGACAGCCTGGGAGCCTTCACTACTGAACCGAGTCCCACAATTTCAGCACGGGGGGCTCCGATCTGAGGCTAACCACTCAAATGCCGTGGTTGCCTCTCATTATAAGAGATAACGCTAATCCCATTTTATAATCTGGTCGCTCACCTTTGAACCCTTTCCAGCTCTCCTATATACTTTTTTAGTATTGGTAGGCTGTAGATTCCGATAAACAATGTTCTACTTTATTGAAAATACATTATATACAGGGGCGGACTGGGAACTTAAAGTGGCCCTGGAAAAAATACTAAAAGTGGCCCCATTTTGTAGTCGGGTCCAAATTGATGGAAGGCAGGGCCAGCAATACCATATTGTGGCACCTTATACCACCCCAACAGAGCCAAATACCACAGTCCATCACAAAATTCTGCCAGCAGCACAAACTACATCCCCAAAAACTTCCACTGGCCGGGCCGTGAGTAGCGCTCAGGCGGCCCCCTGGGCATCGGCCCACCGGGAAATTTGCCTGTAAGGTTTATGGCCAATCCACCATAGTATGGCCTGGAGGTTGACTCTATAAATTATATGTATTCCAAAATATTCCTAGGATATGCCATAAATGTCAGATAGGTATTGGTCCCAACTCTGGGGAGCTGTTCCTATCTCCAGAACATCCCCGAAGTGAAGGAGAGCCCACCACACAAGCACAGCTACCTATACATTCACCGCTATGGGACTGCCAGAAATGGTGGAGTGAGTGGTCGGCAATTATCCAAACTCCTGTAGAAAGGAAAGAGAAGGTCTTTATGGACTTAATTAGAACTTTAGAATAAAAAAAAACTACTTGGTTCTGTTGCTCAGTGATGACTTATGACATTTATGACCTTTTGTTTATGATACTGAATCTGATTTGTTCTTGAGCTTGAACGGTAGCGGCACCACCCGATCTCTCGACTGCCCTATTACATACAGTAATTATTGCAAAAAATGATAGTAGCGTCACCTTATAAGTAGTGAACATTGAGGAACTGCAAGAAAACCTGCTGCAGCCTGCAAGGGAACTGAAACCTTGTAGGATTTATTCCCAACAACACGACGACACCAATCCTACACAGACATGGTTAAAACAACATTAATGACCTAGCGTAAGAAAAATCTATTTTACTTTGTGTCTGTTCTTGATGGGATAAACATTTATTTTTTGACACAGTGAAATGCAAGCTGAGTAAGTATGGTAAGTTTTTGTAAGAAGTCATATACTGGGTTGAACATTTAGTGTCAATTTTTTAAAATTGTGTCAATGCTATTTTCATTTTTTCATGCAAATAAATGAATGGCCACTACATGGCGCTGTTTACCTATAATTTTTTTTTATATTATATGTACTGGTACTATTGTTTTATAGTTCCCACACAGAATAGTGATAATTATGGTTTAGAGAGGAATAAACATGTCCAGGAAGGCAGAAACTAAAATAAATGATCGCCTCTTTCTGTATTGGGAGTCTGGTTGTCTCTGACAGTCACGGTACCTCTTCCCTTCAGCAGCACATATAGCACTGTAGAGAGCAGACCAGGTCGTAGTTTTACGTTAGACAGTCCATGTTAATGGGGTATTGTCAAGTATCCAATTTTCTCACATACAGGTCCTCAAACATCTTCTTTTATACCGTTTGTATACCCTTTTTTCTCTGCAGGTGAGTAGACAATACCAGTGGCCCCCAACCAACTGTTGCAAAACTACAAGTCTCTTTATGCCCTGATGCCCCGCATCCATAGGCTTCCTGAATAGGGGCAAAGATGGTGTCGGTCATGATGCATTGCATGGAATATGACATACAGTCAGGGGCGTAGCTAACAGCTCATGGGCCCTGGTGCAAGAGTTCAGCTTGGGCCCCCCTTCCCTCAGTGCGTTGTGTGTCTTCTTAAGTGGCACAAGGATCTTTGGGCCCCCTCAGGCTCCTGGGCCCGGTAGCGACTGCTACCTCTGCACCACCTATAGCTACGCCCATGCATACAGTCCTTAAAGGGATTATCCCACTAATAAAAAAATTTAAATCAGATATCATCTAGTACATGACAATCTTTTTCTAACAAAGCTAGAACCAGCCCTGTACCTCACATGGATCCAGAGATCTCCCCATTTATTGCTCTGCTAGATTTATATCAAGCTGGCAGCCCAGGGATGAAACTGAGCGTGTGCGGCCATCTCAGTGAGCAGGACAAACTAATAAGGGAAAAATAAACAGCAGGTGGCGCTATGAAGATACATTTTATTGAATAACGCAGTAGTTATGCAACATTTTTACTTGCATGCAATTACAGCACAATTCAGATCCACATTCTGCTTTGAAAACTGTTGAATATTTTTTCGTGGGCAAACCCCTTTAACCACCTCAGCTCCACTAGCTTAAACCCCCTTAATGACCAGACCACTTTTTACACTTCTGCACTACACTACTTTCACCGTTTATTGCTCGGTCATGCAACTTACCACCTAAATGAATTTTACCTCCTTTTCTTCTCACTAATAGAGCTTTCATTTGGTGGCATTTCATTGCTGCTGAAATTTTTTAATTTTTTTATATTAATCAAAAATGACCGAAATGTTTGCAAAAAAATTTAATTTTTCACTTTCTGTTGTAAAATTTTTCAAATAAAACTACATTTCTATATAAATTTTTCTCTAAATTTATTGTTCTACATGTCTTTGATAAAAAAAAATGCAATAAGTGTATATTTATTGGTTTGGGTAAAAGTTATAGCGTTTACAAACTATGGTGCAAAAAACTTAATTTACGCACTTTGACTTTCTGAGCACCTGTCATGTTTCCTGAGGTTCTACAATGCCTAGACAGTAGAAACACCCCACAAATGACCCCATTTCGGAAAGTAGACACCCTAAGGCAGTGATGGCGAACCTATGGCACGGGTGCCAGAGGCGGCACTCCGAGCCCTCTCTGTGGGCACCCGCGCCTTGGAAAAATCTATGGCGTACCAATATGCTTTAGACTTTTCCTGCCATTCATCAGCACAGGACGCACTATGAACAGCACAGGCAGCGCACTGAATGTAGGCTATTAAGCTGTTATAGCTAAATGATAAAGTACATGGAAGATATACTATATTGGTATTCAGGTTAAATTGCCGTGTTGGCACTTTGCGATAAATAAGTGGGTATTTGGTTGCAGTTTGGGCACTCGGTCTCTAAAAGGTTCACCATCACTGCCCTAAGGTATTCGCTGATGGGCATAGTGAGTTCATGGAAGTTTTTATTTTTTGTCACAAGTTAGCGGAAATGGAATATTTATTTTTTTCTTACAAAGTCTCATATTCCACTAACTTGTGACAAAAAATAAAATTTTCCATGAACTCACCATACACCTCACGGAATACCTTGGGGTGTCTTCTGTCTAAAATGGGGTCACTTGTGGGGTATTTATACTGCCCTTGCATTTTAGGGGCTTGGGAAGTAGTTTGAAATCCAAATGTGTAAAAATGCACTGTGAAATCCAAGTACTCATTGGAATTTGGGCCCCTTTACCCACCTAGGCTGCAAAAAAGTTTCACACATGTGGTATCGCCGTACTCAGGAGAAGTAGGGCAATGTGTTTTGGGGTGTATTTTTACATATATCCATACTGTGTGTAAAAAATATCTCTGTAAATGACAACTTTTTTCATTTTTATATACAAAGTTGTCAATTTACAGAGATATTTCTCTCACCCAGCATGGGTATATGTAAAAATACACCCCAAAACACATTACCTTACTTCTCCTGAGTATGGCGATACACTACAGAGGACAGTATACTCTCTCTCTATATATATATATATATATATATATATATTATAGTAGTAATATAATGTAGTAATAATATAGTACAGACCAAAAGTTTGGACACACCTTCTCATTCAAACAGTTTTCTTTATTTTCATGACTATGAAAATTGTAGATTCAAAACTATGAATTAACACATGTGGAATTATATACATGACAAAAAAGTGTGAAACAACTGAAAATGTCATATTCTAGGTTCTTCAAAGTAGCCACCTTTTGCTTTGATTACTGCTTTGCACACTCTTGACATTCTCTTGATGAGCTTCAAGAGGTAGTCACCTGAAATGGTCTTCCAACAGTCTTGAAGGAGTTCCCAGAGATGCTTAGCACTTGTTGGCCCTTTTGCCTTCACTCTGCGGTCCAGCTCACCCCAAACCATCTCGATTGGGTTCAGGTCCGGTGACTGTGGAGGCCAGGTCATCTGGCGCAGCACCCCAGCACTCTCCTTCATGGTCAAATAGCCCTTACACAGCCTGGAGGTGTCTTTGGGGTCATTGTCCTGTTGAAAAATAAATGATGGTCCAACTAAACGCAAACCGGATGGAATAGCATGCCACTGCAAGATGCTGTGGTAGCCATGCTGGTTAAGTATGCCTTCAATTTTTTATAAATCCCCAACAGTGTCACCAGCAAAGCACCCCCACACCATCACACCTCCTCCTCCATGCTTCACGGGGGGAACCAGGCATGTAGAGTCCATCCGTTCACCTTTTCTGCGTCGCACAAAGACATGGTGGTTGGAACCAAAGATCTCAAATTTGGACTCATCAGACCAAAGCACAGATTTCCACTGGTCTAATGTCCATTCCTTGTGTTCTTTAGCCCAAACAAGTCTCTTCTGCTTGTTGCCTGTCCTAAGCAGTGGTTTCCTAGCAGATATTCTACCATGAAGGCCTGATTCACACAGTCTCCTCTTAACAGTTGTTCTAGAGATGTGTCTGCTGCTAGAACTCTGTGTGGCATGGACCTGGTCGCTAATCTGAGCTGCTGTTAACCTGCGATTTCTGAGGCTGGTGACTCGGATGAACTTATCCTCCACAGCAGAGGTGACTCTTGGTCAGGGGAGGGCTGGCAGCCTTAGTCCTGGGGGGCAAATCCAGTCAAGTGGCCCATGTTTAGCCCCAATCATTATTAAAAGCCCCTCCTACATATAATAGGCCACTCCCAACAAACACTGTACAGCTGACATTCTATAGTTGAGGGCTGTCTCTACACATCATATGGAGAGGGGAGGACCTGTCCTGGCTGCACTGCCTGCTTCACATTATACAATAAACAGCAGGCTACAGCCAGGAAGCTCCTCCACTCTCCTCCCTCCCTCCCTAGATCCTGCTCAGGGCTTGTGGTTCCCCCCACCATCTGTCACCCGCCCGTGGCCTGCTGCCCCTTTGGCCCTCCTCACCCAGCTCTGAATCCTCCTTCTGCAAATGGCAGGGGGGGAGCCGGAGCATCTCCTCTCCTACATAGCACCACATACCTCTTACATCCAGTGATGTCACCTTTGTTGGATTCATTCTCCATTCAGACCAGACCGCCATGATGATTTTTCAGCCATCTCCCGTCTCTGCAGAGATTGACAAACAGACATTAGTTTCCCACATTTCCATCATCTTCACATCTTCTGAACACCCTTTTCTGCCACCCCCAATACTATACTGCAGAAACAGTCCCCCTGGAAATACTACTACCACACAGATAGTGCCCCCTTCAACAATTATTGGCCCACCATGCTCTAAAAAATAACTGCGCCCCGACACTAATAGTATAAAGATAATGTCCCTCAAAAATAATTGTGCTAAACTGATACTGTGCCAGGGTGCCCCCCAAAGTAACAGTCCTCCCCAAAATCCCACCAATAGAAATAATTCTCTGCCAGAGCACACTTAGTAGTAATAATGCCCCTATAGTGCCAATACTAGTAATTATGTTCCTCATAGCCCCCCCAGTAGTAGTAAAGCTCCCCATAATACCCCCTAGTAGTAATAATTTTCCCTATAATATAACAGTACATGAAATACCCCCGCTTAGTGCCCGCAGTTGAACTAATGTCCCCATAATGTATGCCAGTATAAAATACCCCTATATAGTGCCCCAATAAATGCCCTCATAGTGCTCCTCTCCCCCTTCCCCAAAGTGTTCCCCAGTAAAAAAAAAAATGCCCATTCTTAGTGCTCCTCTCCCCCATAATGTGCCAGTAAAAAATGCCCCTTCTTAGTGCCACCAGATGCCCCAATAGTGCTCCGATCCCCCATAGTGCCCCCAAATAATGCCCCATAGTGCCGTTCTCCCCTATAATGCCTCCCATAATGTGCCAGTAAAAATGCCCCCTTAGTGCCACCAGATGCCATAGTGCCCCTCATAATGTGCCAATTAAAAAGGCCCCTTTGGAGCCCCCACTTCCCCATAGTGCCCCCAAATAATGCCCCTATAGTGCCAACAGATGCCCCATAGTGCCCCTCTCCCCTATAGTGCACCCCATAATGTGCCAATAATAATAAAAAAAAGCCCCTTTAGAGCCCCAGATGCCCCAATAGTGCACTGCTCCTCTCCCCCATAGTGCCCCCCATAATGTGCCAGTAAGAAATGTCCCCATAGTGTACCCCCCAAATGGGCAAGAAATAAACGCCCCCAGAATGCCACCCCCAAAAAAATGGGGTTGTAAGAAATAACAGCTCCCCCCGCAAAGAAAAAAACACAAAAAACACTAATACTTACCTCCATCAGCAGCGATGTGATGCAGGCCTCTTCCAACCTGTGTCCCCCGCTGTGTGCTGCCTGGCTCAGGCGGCACAATGATAATGATGCCATCGCGCCGCCTGAGCCAGCCTCTGATAGGCTGCAGGCATTAGTGCCTGCAGCCTATCAGAAGAACAGGGAAGGGAGACGCCTCTCCTTCCCCTGCCGCAACACAGGCATCTGTATCGCTGTTCTGAGGACGGTGATACAGATGAATATGGAGATGAGCGCTCATCTCCTACTGCCCGCCACCACAATTACATCCAGGGCCGCGCCGCCTATGGTGATCGGCGGTGCGGCCCTGAGGGATAAAAATAAATTAACTTAAAAAATTATTTGCTAAAGACTGCCCAGCGGCCGTTTTGAGCCAGTTTCTTTGTAGCGCTTGATGGTGACTTTGTGACTGCACTTGGGGACACTTTCAAAGTTTTCCCAATTTTTCGGACTGACTGACCTTCATTTCTTAAAGTAATGATGGCCACTCGTTTTTCTTTACTTAGCTGCTTTTTTCTTGCCATAATACAAATTCTAACAGTCTATTCAGTAGGACTATCAGCTGTGTATCCACCTGACTTCTCCACAAAGCAACTGATGGTCCCAACCCCATTTATGAGGCAAGAAATCCCACTTATTAAACCTGACAGGGCACACCTGTGAAGTGAAAACCATTTCAGGTGACTACCTCTTGAAGCTCATCAAGAGAATGCCAAGAGTGTGCAAAGCAGTAATCAAAGCAAAAGGTGGCTACTTTGAAGAACCTAGAATATGATATATTTTCAGTTGTTTCACACTTTTTTGTTATGTATATAATTCCACATGTGTTAATTCATAGTTTTGATGCCTTCAGTGTAAATCTATCATTTTCATAGTCATGAAAATAAAGAAAACTCTTTGAATGAGAAGGTGTGTCCAAACTTTTGGTCTGTACTGTGTATATATATATATATATATATATATACACACATACACACACAATACAGAGGACAGTATACTGTATATATAATACAGAGGACAGTATACTCTCTCTGTCTCTCTCTCCATATATATATATATACACACACACACACACAATACAGAGGACAGTATTCTGTATATATAATACAGATGACAGTATATGCTACAGATGGATCTGGATATAATGGAGCTTGGGCAGAGAAGTAGCAGATGAGGTTTAACACTGACAAATGTAAGGTTATGCACATGGGAAGGAATAATGCAAATCACCAGTACATACTAACTGGTAAAACACTGGGTAACACTGACATGGAAAAAAAAGACGACTGAGGGGAGATCTAATTACTATGTATAAACATATCAGGGGTCAGTACAGAGATCTCTCCCATCATCTATTTATCCCCAGGACTGTGACAAGGGGACATCCTCTGCGTCTGGAGGAAAGAAGGTTTGTACACAAACATAGAAGAGGATTCTTTACGGTAAGAGCAGTGAGACTATGGAACTCTCTGCATGAGGAGGTGGTGATGGTGAGTTCACTAAGAGAGTTCAAGAGGGGCCTGGATGTATTTCTGGAGTGTAATAATATTACAGGTGATAGTTACTACAGATGGGTCATTGATCCAGGGAGTTATTCTGATTGCCTAATTGGAGTCGGGAAGGAATTTATTTTCCCCTAAAGTGAGGAAAATTGGCTTCTACCTCACAGGGGTTTTATGCCTTCCTCTGGATCCACTTGCTGGATAACAGGCTGAACTGGATGGACAGATGTCTTTTCAGCCTCTTAAACTATGTTAGTACGTTTGCTTGATTTTATCCACCTCTTTGCAATGTGGTAGCTGAAATGTCTGAACTCAATAATTTGGATGGGTGTGCACATACTTTTGCATATCTCCCAACTGTCCCAGATCTGGCCGGACAGTCCCAGAACAGTTTAAGTATTACCACCGTCAATAATCTCCGCATCTTTAGGACACAGAGACAGTTAACAGTGTGGGGGAGGGGCATAACTACTGTAAAGGGGGCACTACTGTACTGTGATATGAAACTGGCACGTGTGCACTACCATCAAGGGGTGCACACTGTGGGTATAAATACTGTACAGGGGCACAACTACTGTGAAATGGACACAATGTGGGCATAACTACTACAAAGGGGGCACAATTACTGTGAAGTGGGCATAACTACTGCAAATGTGACACTACTGTAAGGGGGGCATAACTACTCTGAAACAGGCACAATGTGGGCATAACTATGGTGTGGGGGCACTAAGGGGACTGCGTTGCATTGGGCAGTGTTAGAATAGAGGCTTAGTTCTAAAGAATTTGCCATGGTGCACTGCTGCTATTGTAGCTCTGATTTCCAAAAGTTGGGAGTTATGCCTTTGACCACCCAGTGTATGAGATGAAAGGACTGTACTGTGACTACTTGGCAATGTCAAGTGGACTTTTTAGGAAGCAAGTTTCTCCACTACATTTATTCTACATTTGGAAAATTCAGAGAATTATTTTATAAATGGCACTTCACAATGTATCATTCTGCTTTATAAGCGTTCCTGAGAAGTTCCTCATGCGGAGTGATGTCCTGAGCTTTTTTTGGTATGCTAGGAAATGGCGAGAGTTACATAGTTGTGCCTTTCCAGTTACGCAGTTATCTCATGGATGATGAATGCTTTAGAAGGAGCTTTCTGACCATGTTCCAAGCAGCTTAATCCACCTCTTCCAGGGGCCTTATTCCTCACACAATAAAACTCGTCTGTCGGGCTCTGCTTCTCATTTACAGTAATCGTGCAGGCTTGAAGTCACCATCTATCCATGTGATAGGTCTTCATGTTTATTCTATGCTGTTCCCAAAATGTTTTTTTTTTTTTTTGACAGATTACAGCCACCTTATTACAAGACGTATAAGGTCTATCCTATCTGAGGTTACATGCCAGCATCGCTAGACGGAGTCTATAATAAGAAAGCCTAGTACTTTATGGTCTTGAAAATTCAAAGTCTGATCGATCCTGCCAAACAGGATATGGGATAGCCCACATATCTAATGTGTGAGTGTACCTTGTGCAGACCTTCATATATTGCTATATCTCTACTCCCTTGAACCATGACAATATTGGCCTTAGAAAGAATGGAAACTTTTTTTTGTTTTGTACTAATGATTAGTGATGAGCGGCAGGTGCCATATTCGATTTCGACGAAATTCGCGAATATTCGATAGAATATTCGTCGAAATCGAATATTCGTCATTATTCTTGTTATCGCGATTAATATGCGATTTAAATAATCGAATTTCGATTTTAACTTAAAGGCTACTCTCCTATTGAAATCGCAATTCGATTTTTTCAAGTTATAATAATCGAATTGCGATTCCAACTTGGACCTGGTTTACTATATGGTTGGCTTCAATGGCTTGGTAGAATTAGCGAATTGACGAATATATTCGTTATATTCCACAAAACGAATATAACGAATGTATTCGTCATATTCCACAAAAGGAATATAACGAATGTATTCTGCATATTCCACAAAACGAAGATAACGAAGTATTCTGCATCTTCATTTTAGCTACCTATTCATCAATTTCGCTAATTCTAGCAATGATATAGGAAAGTTGACTATAGAGACAGCTAAGTATAATTCGCTATGCGATTATATGACTGCTTTTTTTTATAAATAGTATAATTATAATAATTATCAGGTATTATAATTATTCTATTTATTTTAAAAAAAGCAGTCATATAATCGCATAGCGAATTACACTTAGCTGTCTCTATAGTCAACTTTCCTATATCATTGCTAGAATTAGCGAAATTGATGAATAGGTAGCTAAAATGAAGATGCAGAATACTTCGTTATCTTCGTTTTGTGGAATATGACGAATACATTCGTTATATTCCTTTTGTGGAATATGACGAATACATTCGTTATATTCGTTTTGTGGAATATAACGAATATATTCGTCAATTCGCTAATTCTACCAAGCCATTGAAGCCAACCATATAGTAAACCAGGTCCAAGTTGGAATCGCAATTCGATTATTTCAAGTTATAATAATCGAATTTCGATTTTAACTTAGCACTGCTATATGCCATATTAGGCTAACTAATATGGCATATAGCAGTGCCAAGTTAAAATCGAAATTCGATTATTATAACTTGAAAAAATCGAATTGCGATTTCAACGTAATTCTCAAATCCGACAGTACATTCTAGTATATGGAGTCGTTCCCATGGTGATGGGGACGCTCCATAAGCATGGAATATGGCTTCAATGGCTTGGTAGAATTAGCGAATTGACGAATATATTCGTTATATTCCAAAAAACGAATATAACGAATGTATTCGTCATATTCCACAAAAGGAATATAACGAATGTATTCGTCATATTCCACAAAAGGAAGATAACGAAGTATTCTGCATCTTCATTTTAGCTACCTATTCATCAATTTCGCTAATTCTAGCAATGATATAGGAAAGTTGACTATAGAGACAGCTAAGTATAATTCGCTATGCGATTATATGACTGCTTTTTTTTAAATAAATAGAATAATTATAATACCTGATAATTATTATAATTATACTATTTATACAATAAAGCAGTCATATAATCGCATAGCGAATTATACTTAGCTGTCTCTATAGTCAACTTTCCTATATCATTGCTAGAATTAGCGAAATTGATGAATAGGTAGCTAAAATGAAGATGCAGAATACTTCGTTATCTTCCTTTTGTGGAATATGACGAATACATTCGTTATATTCGTTTTGTGGAATATAACGAATATATTCGTCAATTCGCTAATTCTACCAAGCCATTGAAGCCATATTCCATGCTTATGGAGTGTCCCCATCACCATGGGAACGACTCCATATACTAGAATGTACTGTCGGATTTGAGAATTACGTTGAAATAGCAATTCGATTTTTTCAAGTTATAATAATCGAATTTCGATTTTAACTTAGCACTGCTATATGCCATATTAGTTAGCCTAATATGGCATATAGCAGTGCTAAGTTAAAATCGAAATTCGATTATTATAACTTGAAAAAATCGAATTGCGATTTCAACGTAATTCTCAAATCCGACAGTACATTCTAGTATATGGAGATGTTCCCATGGTGATGGGGACGCTCCATGAGCATGGAAGTCGGCAGAAGCGGCAACGGGCACTGACTGGAGCAGCCAGGAAGCCAGGAATCCAAAGGACAGGTAAGAACAACTTTAGGGAAGTGGGAAAGAAAAAAATATAACATTAAAAAAAAAAAAAAAAAAAACACGAATATTCGAAAAATCGAATTTATATCACTATATTCGAAATATTCGCGAATTAGCGAAGTGCCGATATTCGCGAAAAAAATTCGATATTCGAATATTCGCGCTCAACACTACTAATGATGCTACCTAAAGATTTTTTTGCCTACAGTATATGTTGCAACATAGGCTATTATTAAAAATAAGGCAGAATCTCTTGGGTATTCCTGTTTTAGTTGATGTAATGTCTGCTTTCTTGATTCCGTCGTCTTCTCTGATGGGTCCCCGAATACATGACATTTCCCGTCATGCCTCTGGAGTTGTAGAAACAGAGGTGGCAGTATCCTCAAACTGCACTCGATCTGCATCAGTGACACAGAAATGATGTCCCCTTACACTGCAGATTCTCTGTGTATCCAGCTTGATGCTGCTTCAGTATGAAGCTGTGTATCTTATGACTGGAGATGAGATTCAGCATATAGGACACACAGATAATATAGATATAATTAGAGCTCATTGGGGGAGTTTTATAAATGCATAATAATTATTGCATGGGTTCATTTTTTATGTATCATTCCACCCCTGGTTCCCTAGATAGGCCAAAAAAAGTACAGTTGCAAGAAAAAGTATGTGAACCCTTTGGAATGATATGGATTTCTGCACAAATTGGTCATAAAATGTGATCTGATCTTCATCTAAGTCACAACAATAGACAATCACAGTCTGCCTAAACTAATAACACAAAGAATTGTTAATTTCTAACAATTTGTTTTCCCTTAGTCCTAACAGCAGCACAGATGGGGTTAACTGCCCCCCGTGGACTGGTAGGACCGGCTGAATTTTTATTGAGCCCAAAGATAAACCAATGAAAGAACTCCAGCTCCCTTAAAGGGAGGGGTTCGCCCCCCAGCCCACCGTGTCTATAGCAAGAAGTACTTAGGGTGGGAAAATTTGTGTGCTGCTCTTAGGACTAAGGGAAATTATCGATAGAAATTAACGATTCCCTCACGTCCTACCAGCAGCACAGATTGAGAGATAGGAAGAAGAATCCCCTAGGGAGGGTCCTCATGCCTGGCAGAAGTAAGAACGGTCTGCCCAAAGGCCGAAAACTCTGCCACCTTAGCATCTATTCTATAATGAGAGATGAAGGTTGACTCAGAGCTCCAGGAAGCCGCCTTACAGATCAACTCTAGGGGGGAGAAGACTTCTCTCCGCGACAGAGGTAGCTACGGCCCTAGTAGAATGGGCCCTCACAAACTCCGGAGGATCTAAGGATTGGGAGGTGGAAGCTTCCCAAATGGCTTCCTTGACCCAGCGACTAATAGTAGTTTTAGATGCCTTACGGCCTTTAGACTTACCGGCAAACAGGATGAAGAGGTTCTCATCTATCCTGAATTCTCTGGATCTATCCACATAGATCTGGAGGCATCTCAATATGTCCAGTGGATGTCTAACTGGAACATCAGAGGAGGAGGCGGAAAATAATACAGGTAGGGAAATTACCTGATTAAATAAAGGTAGAAATTTTAGAAGGACTCTGTCCTATAAAAAAAATAATGTATGGGTGTAAAGCGGAAAAGGCTTGCAGCTCAGAAATTCTCTTGGCTGAGGTTACAGCCAGAAGAAAAACCAGCTTGAGTGTTAGAAACTTAAAGCTTGCCTCCTCCAAAGGTTCAAAGGGGGGAGATGCTAACCCCTTGAGAACTACTGACAAGACCCATTGGGGAACGGGTTTCAGTATTGTAGGCTTTAATCTTTCTGCTCCCTTAAGGAAGCGTTTGATGAGCGGGTACCGAGAATATGGTCTGTTGAGACAGGCCGAGATGGCAAAAACTTGAACCTTCAGGGTAGATGGGGAGAGACCTCTTTCTAACCCACCCGGGAAGAATTGTAAGATCGCAGAGAGGGGCGGATCTGCAGACGCCACCTGAATGGAACTACACCATGAGGTGAAGATCCTCATGATCCGGGAGTAGGCCTTCTTGGTAGACTCTGCTCTGGAATGCGACAGGGTTCTCAGAACCGACTCAGAGAGCCCATCCACTCTGGGAAGGGACTGATCAACCTCCAGGCTGTCAGGTTGAATCTGTGCAGAGATGAGTGTCCCATGACACCAGGGTCTGCTCTGGGGGGTCTCCAATATTGTCCCTGACTCATCTGAATGAGCTGGGTAAACCAGGATCTCCTGGGCCAAAATGGTATGATGGCTATTACCGAGGCCTGATCCTGACGGATTTTCATCAATACCCTCGGAATCATGGAAAAAGAAGGGAAGATGTAAGCCAGCCTGAACCTCCACGGTATTGTCAGAGCGTCTATCGCCAGGGGGTTGTCCTCCCTGTATAGGGAACAGAATCTCTGCACCTTGGCGTTGAACCTGGTTGCCATGAGATTCACCTCTGGCATACCCCATCTAAGGACTAGCTGGCTGAAGATCTCCGGATGCAGTGACCACTCCATGGTCGGTAAGCCGCGACTTAGGCGATCTGCAATGATGTTGAGGGAGCCTCGGATGTGAGTGGCAGATAGATGGGATAGGTTCAGCTCTGCCCACCGCAGAATTACCCCAATCTCTGAAAGAAGGGGTAAGGATCTTGTGCCTCCCTATTTGTTTATGTAAAGCACGGCAGTCATGTTGTCTGACTGGACTTTCACTGCTTTGCCCTGAATCTGAGGGGCGAAGAGTGAAGGAGGGCTAGCCGGATAGCACGCATCTCGCAGAGATTTGAAGAAAGATGCCGCTCCTGAGGAGACCAAGATCCCCGAACTGGGGATCCGTCTAAATGGGCGCCTCAGCCTACAAGGGATGCGTCTGTAGTCAATATGAGCCAAACTGGTTGGGTCATAGACTTCCCTGCTGGTAGATGGAACCACCATCTGAGGGAATTCCGGGTTTGGTTGGACAGGGAGCACAGGGAATCTAGATCCGTAGGGCTGCCGTTCCATTTGTCTAAGACCTCCGACTGAAGAGGCCGGAGGTGCCATAAAGCCCAAGGGACTTCATCCGCAGCCGCTGACACGAGCCCCAACATCTTCATGAGAGTCCATATGGAGACTCGTGGGACGGAAAGGAACCTTGCCAGGTCCTGAATCCGCGCTCCTCTTTCTGGCGTCAACTGGAGGGACATCTCCAGAGAGTCGACTACAAATCCTAGATAATGGATAGAAGTTGAAGGGCTCACATTCGATTTGTGCCAGTTGATGATCCAGCCTAGGCGGAGCAGAAAGGAAATTGCGACATGAAGATGATGAGAATGTAATGGGACCGAAGAGGCTAAAAGAAGCCAATCGTCCAGGTAAGAAACAATGGTCAGTCCCTGGAGTCTCAGAGCTGCTACCACCGATACTACCACCTTGGTGAAGATAAGGGGGGCTGATGAGATTCCGAAGGGGAGGGCTGCAAATTGTAAATGCCTGCGCACTCCTGAAATCTGGACCGCGATCCTGAGAAATTTCCGAGATGAAGGATGGATCGGGATGTGGAGGTAAGCATCCTTGAGGTCCAGAGTAGCCATCATGTCCCCAGGGCTGAGGAGGTGGCTGACTAACCTTATGGTTTCCATCCGGAACCTGGTTCTCCTTACGAAACGATTGAAGAATCTCAAATCTATGATCATCCGGAGATCCCGTCTTCTTGGGTACCAGGAATACTGGAGAATAAATCTCTAGACCCCTCTCCCCTGCCAGTACCTCCTCCAGGGCTCCCTTGGAAATGTAGTCCTGAATATAGGATTCTAAGATCTTTTGTCTGGCCGGCAAAAAACTTTGAGTGGCGATGAATCTTTCTGGGGGGGAGAGAAACAAGGTCTATTAGATAGCCTGTAGCTACTATGCTTTGGACCCAGGGATCTGAGATTTCCTGGGCCCATACGTGCTTGAAAAAAGAAAGACGACCCCCTACAGGGAGGTGATTAAATGGCCAAAAAGAAAAGGGGAGAAGGCGCTCATAGGTGGTGGTTGACAAGAAATGTTGTTATTTGTTCCTAGCCAGGGTGAGTGGTTGCTACTCACCTTGGTTAGATTGTACTTTTGGTAGTACAGTTCTGGTGAAGGTAAAATCGTGGGGTGATGTGGGTTGGTGCAGCCGATTGACGTCCAAGTTGACCATGGGCGGGAGCCAAGCCGCCACCAAAATGATTAATTATATTATGTAGGCATAAATCGCAGTATAGGGATTATAAGTAAGCAACAAAAAAACAAAACGGTTTAGTGGGGTGACAGAAGCCCTTTAAGAAGGTAAAAGCTCCACCCAGGGGAGGGGGCCCTGTAACAGGCCCTCCCCCAGAAGTCACTGCCACAGTTATGTTATAAAACCTTACTGTGGTAACGAAGGAATACCATTTCCCTATCTCTTGACCCCCCCCCCCCCCCCCCCCCCGGTGGGAACAAAACCCCGGCTGGCAAGACCTAGTTTGCTTTACTAACAAAAAAACGCTGTCAGCCGAGAGACCGGAAGTGATGCTGCAGCCGGCTGCGCGTCACTTCCGGTCATGGCGGCGCCCATGCCACGCCAAAATCAGAGCGCAGCCATGTCCAGGAGGGGAGAGCTCAGCGGAACACATTACCCCCAGGTATCGCTAACCCAGGCCAGCTAAATGGGGGAATAAAACAATAGAATTAAGCGCATAGAAAAAGCGCTTAATCCTAAAAAAGAAAAGAGACAAATATACTCATAGAGTAAAATGGTCTCCAAATCCCAGAGAGGGAGAGACTCACCAGTCCAAAGGACAGAAAAAAACACGGTGGGCTGGGAGGCGAACCCCTCCCTTTAAGGGAGCTGGAGTTCTTTCATTGGTTTATCTTTGGGCTTCTTAAAAATTCTGCCGGTCCTACCAGTCCACGGGGAGCAGTTAACCCCATCTGTGCTGCTGGTAGGACGTAAGGGAATTAAATGTTACCATGTTTTTATTGAACACACCATGTAATCATTCACAGTATAGGTGGAAAAAGTATGTGAACCCCTAGACTAATGACATCTCCCAGAGCTAATTGGAGTGAGGTGTCAGCCAACTGGAGTCCAATCAATGAGATGAGATTGGAGGTGTTGGTTACAGCTGCCCTATAAAAAAAAAAAAACACACCAGTTCTGGGTTTGCTTTTTACAAGAAGCATTGCCTGATGTGAATGATGCCTCGCACAAAAGAGCTTGCAGAAGACCAACGATTAAGAATTGTTGACTTGCATAAAGCTGGAAAGGGTTATAAAAGTATCTCCAAAAGCCTTGCTCTTCATCAATCCACGGTGAGACAAGGGATTGGGAAGGGAGATATCCATATCTCCCCATAGAAACAACATAACGGTACCAGGTTTGGACTCTACTTGTAGCCGGAAACCCAGGCAGATCCGTTGGTCCCAGAACCATCTCCCTGTGACCCTCTGGTCTGGAGCTATGAACCCTAAAGAGTTTTGTGGGTCATTTGCTGCCAGCCCAGAAGAGGAGCATGGACCCCTCCCTGAGGCCGGCTACAGGTTAAAAGGCTTGTGCCAGCGAGCGGGGGCGTGTCTTTCTCGGAAGAAGGGTCACATCGTGTCATGTGTTTAGAGGGACCCAGGAACTAGCTGAGATCAAGGCCCTTCATGTGGGCTGCAGCAAAGAACACCTCACCGCCAAAAGGAACTTTCATCTACCCGGTAACTGACTTTTATACTGCTTAACCCCGTTGTAGCCATATAATCTGTATCTGTAACCTCAGACCACTGTATATATTCTCTGTGCATATTGTGTTAAATCTAGTGTGCCCTTACGGCGATTAAATATATAATTTAATCTTGTATCTCGATCACGAATCCCCACGTCAGTGTTTTGGCCTAGTTATAAGCTACCACGGGTTGGTTTCTGACCCTATATAATCCCGTTAGCGGACCGGGCCTATATCAAACAAGAAGCTGGTGGCAGATTTCCAGGGCTGTGACAGCGCTGTTTTCACTGCGGCAGTGAAAAGGCTCTCTCAGCTTGTTGCCTCTCTGTGCCCGCGTGGACAGGAGGGGTGTGTGTGTAAACTGTACCAACCTGACCTTACCTGCTCCTCTGGAGGGCGTAACGTCACGTTTTGGTAACCAGTGACAATACCGCATCTCGTGAGCTCGACTTAGTTGACGCCAAGCGGGCACGAGGTGTGGTATTTGTCACAGGTGTGTTCAATAAAAACATGGTAACATTTAATTCTTTGTGTGTTATTAGTTTAAGCAGACTGTGATTGTCTATTGTTGTGACTTAGATGAAGATCAGATCACATTTTATGACCAATTTGTGCAGAAATCCATATCATTCCAAAGGATTCACATACTTTTTTTTGCAACTGTATCTTCATCAACACTCCACGCATAGAGAAAAATACAGACAAAGGAGGAGCACACCTTCTCCAGCAGAGTGGGTAATGTCAGGAACCGCTGCAACCCAAAAGTCGGAATTTATGCCAGAAAGCAGATGGTTTCCACTGCAGTTAAGGGGGATTCAGTCGTTCCTGCCATTATCCAGTCATGCTGGATACGTTGAACTCTGGCAGGCTGTTCCTCTGCCAAAACAGCTTACTGGACTTCAAACTGCTGATGTGAACGTACCTTGACTTCACACCCACCTATGTGATACAGTTCTATACTTTGAAGAATTGATGTTTTATCTACTGTAGGCTCTGCTGTTGTGGGTAACCATCTTTAGAGTACATGTACAAGATACCACAAGAAGCACAAACTGCTATACAAGAGACTACCTCTCCCTAAAAACGCAGGCTGGTTTAGGCCCTCCTGATGAGACAGCATAAGAAATCCTTCTAGCTGTGTGATGAGTATTTTTTTGTTTAGTTTTCTGTCCACATGCACGGGCAGCACGGTGGCTCAGTGGTTAGCACAGGTGCCTTGCAGCACTTGGGTCCTGGATCTGAATCCAACCAAGGACAACATCTGCATGGAGTCTGTATGTTCTCCCTGTCTTTGTGTGGGTTTCCTCCCAAAGATATACCGATAGGTATCTTAGATTGTGAGCCCCATTGGGAACAGTGTGATGCTAATGTCTGTAAAGCGCTGCGGAATATGTCAGCGTTATATATGAGTAAAATAAATAATATGCAGGCTGTGTTTTGTACACAGGCTCATGAGCCCTCGATTGTGCCAAAGCATGCCTTCAATTTCATATGGAGGCCTTTATGTTGGGTTGGACTATGTATGTATAGAGGTTGTCTGACTAACAAATAGCATTTATCATGTAGAGAAAGTTATTACAAGCCATTTACTAATATATTGTGATTATCCATATTGCGTCCTTTGCTGGCTGGATTCATTTTTCCATCACATTATACACTGCTCATTTCCATGTTTACGACCACCCTGTAATTCATCAGTGGTGGTCGTGCTTGCACACTATAGAAAACAATGCCGATCTTTCTGGTGGCTGGGATCATGGAAGCGCACATAGGCTAGTGCTTTTTTTCTGCCAAGTGCAAGCACTACTGATGGATTGCAGGTTGGTCCTAACCATGGAAACGAGCAGTGTATAATGTGATGGGAAAATAAATCAACTCAGCAAAGGAAGCAATATGTACAATCACAATACATTAGTAAGTGCTTTGTTGTAACGGCTAAAGGGGAAGGGGAAAACACAGATACACACAAAAGGAAATAGACAACAATCTAGGCCTCAAAAGCTAAGGAAGAGGGATGGTGACCTCCTAGTTATCCCTAGGCCTTTCCCTAACTCCTGCCAATATGAGCAGATCCCGACGGTGGAAATGCTCATACACCGGATACCTATGCCCTGCTAAAGCTGACGAGCCCTAGGATGGGTGGCAGGAGTCGAGACAGCAGATTCCTTTCCAGATCAAGAAACCCACGTCTCCCTGACGCCTAGAACCAAAACACACCAGAGCACAACAAACAGAAAAGGCAACTAGTACTTAGCTTTGAGATGTATGGAGAAGCAGGAGATCCAAGACAAACAAGCACTAGTAACTCCAAAAGGAAATATCAACCGCATGGTCAGCAGTGTGAGGCGGACCTAAACAAAGCCTCATCACTGATAACAAGCAGAACCTGAGGAGAGGTGAGATCCTGCCAAACAACATACAAAGAGGAAATTAGAGAGACCTGTCAGATAGCCTCACGTGCAGCAAGTCTATCCGATCTTCTCACCTCTGTCACGGGAGGGACCAGGACACTTGTATTCACTTTATCTACATAATAAATGCTATTTACTGAAGTCAGACAACCCTTTTAAGGCTCTCCAATATATAGCCTTCCCACAGAGAGTAGATATGGCCAATTGACCCTGAAATCCTTGTATTGGGTCTAATCCGAAAAGGGTTTGAAGATAATACCAACTGTACTTGTGAGCTTTTCTGGAATTTAATATTGATGACCTATCCTCAGGATACAATGGGCGAGGGTCTGACTCCCAGACAACAGTCTGTTTGAAGGGACCCCAGCGCAGCCTGCCTTTTGTATAAAATGCACAGCACCAGACATTGTACAGCAGCTGCGTTTGGTATTGGCAGCTCAATTCCATTCTCTTCGGTTTAAAATTGTGTCAGGGTTCTGAAGCGTTCAGAGTCTGGCTTATGAAGACATCCATAGCTCACACAGCGATGTCACTAAAAGCACTGTCACAGAGCGCAAGCTTTTGGTATAGGGAAGGAGTATGGTCACCGTCCGGGGTATACTCTGAATACCCCCTTACCTGCCTTGCCACCCTGGATTTATACTGCCACAAACAAGAAAGCACGTGCCCTAGGAGGACAGTGCTAAGAAGAAGCCAGGTACTTGCTTGTTTCTACGTATTGGGCTGCAACAGTACCTCTTAGTGGATTGCGGCGGCGGGGAGGGGAGACAAGTACTTAGTGATTATGTGGTGCAAGCAGTTGTTTTATTTTGTTAATTATCCCTATTGCAGCAGTGGCGGTATTACCGCAGGACTGCAACGTCAAAATAGTGAAAGGTGTGACAGTATACTAGCGCCACGGCACCGCAGCATCAGAGTAGAGAAAGGTGTGACAGTATACTAGCTCTGTGGCACCGCAGCATCAGAGTAGAGAAAGGTGTGCCAGTATACTAGTGCCGCTGCACCATAGCCTCAGAGTAGAGAAAGGTGTGACAGTATACTAGTGCCGCTGCACCATAGCCTCAGAGTAGAGAAAGGTGTGCCAGTATACTAGCGCTGTGGCACCATAGCCTCAGAGTAGAGAAAGGTGTGCCAGTATACTAGCGCTGTGGCACCGCAGCATCAGAGTAGTGAAAGGTGTGCCAGTATACTAGCACCTGTGACAACTGGGAACTGACAGGGCTCAGGACATGCCGTGGTGCAAATTTCAACCACACCATTACATGTCCTCATACTCTAAAATATGCAAACCCATTGAGAGGTTAGAGATCAAAGGTGACAGTGAACATCATTTCACCAAGAGACACAACTCTGGTCAATTTCCAGATCTACTTTATAACATCCCTCTGATTCATTAGTACCAAAAACCTGCTGACAAATATATCTAATAAAATTCAGCCCATCTCTTCACAGTAATAAAAAAAAAAAAAAAATTATAATAAGATGGGACTGATTCTTCCAGGGACGGTCCATGAGGAGACAGTAGTGTCAGCTTCAGACTTCAGTGCAGGGTCCTTCAGCTCAGTGCATACATGGGAGGTTAGAGTTCTAGAGCAGAGATAGGAGGGCAGTAAACGACCAGCAAGGAGGAGGTTCGAGATCACAGGATGAAGGGGATGATGGGCGAGCGGAGAGGTGGGTAGTCCTTAAACTCCTTCAAGTAGCTGCGATGTTTTCCTTTGGCCCAAATTGTCATTTGGATGAATCCAACCAAGCAGAATAGAGCGACTATGACAAAATAGAGGGCGGGAGTTAACATGTGACAGTCTTAATAATGTAAGTAGATCAATGAGAGCCAGATGAGGCTGCGTGCAAAAAAGACAAAAAAAAAAAAAGCCTAATAATAATTCTTGGAAACACAAGGCAGACCAAACATCATCTTAGAAGTGAATCTGTGTCTGGTATTCAATTGAATGCGGCTAAGCTGTAATACCATTGAACGAATGTGAACGTACACCAAGCCGACACAGTTTTACCACACGTCACTGCAGACTGAAACTACAGTCACTAAGAATCATTAGAAATCAGCTCTGACGTGTTCGCTATGCGTGTCCGCAGACTTAAAGATGTACAAACACCAATACACAGCAGCTGGCAGTCAGCAGCTAACTGTAATAAATGACAGAATATGTCCGAACCAGCGGGGGTGCTGTCTTCAAGAAGCCATCCAACAAAAATGTCCATACTCACCAGGAAGACACTGGGTCATGATGGCAAATCCAAACCAAGAGCCAACCTGAGACATGAAGACAGAAGTTATGGTTGAAATAAAATGACAGTAAATAAAAACAAGGCAAGGCTTGAGCGGATTTAAATAGTGAGCTGTCCCTACGTTAAAGGGGTGTTACAAGACATTTTAAATGATGATCTACCCTCTGGATAGGTAATCAGTATCTGATTGGCGGGCAACACCCAGGACCCCTGCTGATCAGCTGTTTAAGAAGACACCGCCATTTGTGTAAGCGCCACGGCCTTCTCGCCAACTCACCCTAGGACAGGTGACATCACTTTCATTGGTCATGTGGCCTAGGCCCAGCTCAGTCCCATTCAAGTGACTGGGGCTGAGTTGCAATACCAAGGACAACCATTATACAATGTAAAGTGATGTGTATGGTGAGCACCAGTAACTTCTCAAACAGCGGATCAGCGGGGTGGGGGGTCCCAGGTGTTGGACCCCCAAGATTGATGCCCCAAAGGAAAATAGCACAAGTGGCTTACAATGGACCATTATTTAATTGCAATGTAAGTTAAAGGCAGAATAAGGATTGCATGTTAAGGGCCCCTATGGGGGGGCTTAATAAAAGTGTATAAAAAAAAAATAAAAAATTTAATATAGATCTAGACTCTTACCTCATATGTGTAGTTTGGGCAGGACACCAAAAGGAAGAGCCATGTGAATGGGTTACGAGTAGGGAAAGGAATCTTCCGTGTCTTTGAGCCTTTGGATAAAAACATAGTAAAGGAATAAATTAGGAATAAAACAAATTACTGCACAATGTGGGCTCTACCAACTGCTACCAATAGAAGCAGGAGATCTAACGCAGGGGTGCACAACCTGCGGCCCGGGGGCCACATGCGGCCCTTGATATCATTCTGTGCGGCCCCCAACCATCTGGTAACACACATGTATGCCTATGTCTTGTGGCTGCTCACATGTATTTTTCATGTATTTCTCCCATTAGATGGGAGTCCTGGAAGTGTAACTAGACATTAATGTTATATAATGTGTGTTCAATATGCCATAAGTACAATATTTCAGTTGTTAATGCACCTTTAAATTTTAATTTCGGCCCTCGTCATTGGTTCAGTCTGGCAATGCGGCCCCCAACCAGGAAACGTTGTGCACCCCTGATCTAACGGGAAGGCATTCCGACTGACAGAAGACACATGCTGATATAGAAAGGAGACCAGACAACAAGTCAAACCAAGTCTGACATATAAGGGTACTTTCACACTTGAGTCAAATTGCCAATTTTTTCCTAATGCATTCTGAATGGAAAGCAATCCGTTCAGTCCTTTTACGGTATTTAGACGGAGAAAAAAACGCAGCATGCTGTATTTTCCTCTCTGGCCAAAAATCCTGAACACTTGCTGGATCCTGCATTGTAATGTAATGTGCATCAAAATTGCCGCATTGACGGATCCGGACTGTAAAAAAAATAATAAATACCGGATCAGTTTTTCCGGATGACACCGGAGAGACTGATACGGTATTGCAATGCATTTGTGAGACGGATCCGCATCTGGATCAGTCTACAAATGGTTTCTGCCTGCCGGAATCCAGCAACGCAAGTGTGAAAGTCCCCCAACTCCTGAATCTCAATAAATAATCATTGGCACGATGGGAAACATCATTAGTAAAGCTCTGCAATAAACACATCACTACTTGTGTCATCACTTCAGCTGCATAGCTTACAACTTACCGGCTGGCCGTAGGTTCCTCAGAGCAATGTGTATGGAGAAATTGCCCAACTGACAGAACTGATAAAGAGAAAGAAGATGTGACATTAATATCTAGATAAAAGAGGTTCTCCAGGCCTGTGCCTAAGAGAGAGAAGACACTTTGAGCAGTACTTACCCATCGCTCTGCCAATACTTCAATCCTAGCTGGGGTCACGTGACCACCCAACGTGTTCTTCTTCTGGCGTCCTGACCGGATGCGTTTCCATTTTTTCCTCGTCAGCTAAATGTGCATTATGCAGCTGAACAGGGAGAAGAGGAGCACATTTGGTCGGGACCTCACAGTGAAGCCTGTAGACAGTCGGTGATCACGTGACCCCAACCAGGATCACAGATTTGGAGGAGTGGCAGAAGGGCAAGTGCTGCTGAAAGTGGATTCTCTACACAGGTTAGGGTACTCACACTAACGTCAAAGTTTTCCGGCATTGAGTTCCGTCACAGGGGCTCAATACCGGAAAAAAAAACTTTAACTTAATGCATTCTGAATGGAGAGCAATCCGTTCAGGATGCATCAGGAGGTCTTCAGTTCAGTCCTTTTACGGTATTTGGATGGAGAAAAAAATGCAGCATGCGGCATTTTTTTCTCTGGCCAAAAATCCTAAACACTTGCCGGAATGCCGGATCCGGTCTGCGAATGCGCAGACCTTTAAAATTGTAAAAATAAATGAATACCGGATCCGGAGAGATGGATCGGGTATTGCAATGCATTTGTGAGATGGATCCGCATGCGGATCAGTCTACAAATGGTTTCCGTTTGCATACAGATTGCCGGAATCGAGCAACGCAAGTGTGAAAGTACCCTTAGCTGAAAGACCAATTTTAGGTACAGGCCCGGAGAACCCCTTTAAAGGAGAAGTCTGAGAGCTCAGATTTGACTTTGCATTAATTCATAGGGGTTGGGATTTTATTTAAAGGCGTATTCCAGTTATAACAAGTTATAACCTATCCACAGAATGGGTGATAAGTATTAGATTATGGGAGTCCTACTGCTGGGACTCCCACTAATCACAAGAATGTGGGCCCCAAACCCTGTGGAGCCCCCTTAAATGGACGGAGTGGTAGGTCTGAAAAGCGCAACGTCATTCTATTCATTTCTATTGGAGCGCCGAAGATAGCCAAGTACAGGGCTAGGACCACAACGCTCTGATAGTTATCCTGCGGCTAGGGGATAACTTGAGGTCACTCATCGTTCTTGGCAACTGCTATTGGGATGTAGCAGATACCAGCAGAAAAAGATGGTGGACAGAGCGCTTGTAAACACTTTGCCGTCTCCTGGATACTACAAACCCGAGATTTTTCAGAACATGCAGTTTGCCCTCAGAGGCACTGAGAAGTACAGATGAGTGAAAAGAGCAGTAGTGCAGTCTTACCAAGAATATGGCGACTGCTAACTTCACCTGGTCGTCTCCGAACACTGGTAAAAATAATGTCATGGTTAACGTAGTTATGGATTATCAGCATTTACACCATACCTAGTACTGAAATACCTCTAAATCACTATAATTGCATATTACACCTAAAACCAAAAAAGTATTTAAAAAAACGTTGCTGCCAACAAAAGCCTCCTTTTCCGATTTTCAGTACAGGCCATGTCGCAATCACAACACAGGTTCCTCAATCTTCAGACAGGGACAGCCTCAACTTTATTCCCCATGTTTTTTAATTCTGGTTCATTGGAGAACAGCCATAATCAGAGAACCCAGGGAGATGCTCCGTCCCGTAATGATGTTTTATACTGCAGCTCTGCCCCTTTAGGTTGGCTGCTGTGTATATGTTCAAGCTCATCAGGAATTCAGTGCACGACGAGACAATTTCAGCGCAGCGAGGATAGGATGGCAATAAACTCCTCAATATAATGTGCAGCTTGTTTCTTTCTAATCTTGGTTACCCTGTGCAGTAATCCTCAGTTTTGCTCCTAAATTTTAGAAATTCCAACACCTCAGACTACGGTAATAGAGACTTCACGTACGAATAGTGACAACCTCACACATGTCATCAAGCAGAGTGTCAGACTACCAGATCCTTTTGTTCCTGAAAAGAAACGGCTGCCGGGTGTGTCTGGTAGCAGCTTTCGCCCCTTATCCAGTTAAGGATTCGTGCATACTGTACTGAGCTGAGTGCATATCTCTATGAGGGTCGGGGAGGCAGCTCACAATTACACTCAGAATTGCTGGTGTTTTTTATTTTTTGTGTATCTGGGAGTCCCCTTTAAAGCATTCCTTTAATAGCTTTATCTGCATTTCTGATCGATTGTACAATATGCAAATGAGTCAAAAAAGCGCCCAGCTGGGCATCTTCAATCTTTCAAATCTTGCTCCCCTCTGCTTGCGTCGTCACCTCTCCTCTGTGTACCTTTTCCTGCACGCCGACAATCTGCCTGGCCCTTCTCATTACTATAATGCAGGCATTGACCTCACTGTATGTACTACGCATGAGTCGCTGACGGTCACTGTGTGTCACCGGAACTGAAACGTAAGCCATCTCCACGGTGAGTGGCAGGGCACATGCGCAGTACATCCAGCGAGGGCGAGGTCTACAGTATATGTGCAGGCAGACTGCTTTGTCCAAATCCTGCGCAGACCAGGTGACATCAGAGGCTGGGGGCATCGGTGATGTTGCGGCTTTGTGTCTCATTTGCATAAAGGCATGATGTAAACAACGTTTGAGTGCTCACCCGCACCTTACCATCAGTTATACAGGTGAAATGTAGACCACTAATGCACAGCTCCACTATTCTCCTACCAGCCTCCCTCTGTACCCCTTTATAAGCCTCATGGGGACGGTCGCTGTAAAACAAAATATGAGGTGTAAGCACTTACCTGGGGGAGTATACAGGGGGTGATTGATGTAGTAAGCCATCCAGGCCGTAAATCCCCAGTAATACATACAGTTCTGCAACACACAACCATGGAAGGGACATGTGAGACAAGCGCCACAAGACTAAACGCACTGCAGTTCTGGCTCATTAATTCAAGGCATCGTCTGCATCCAGTTTTTATGTTCTTCCCATGTTCACACACAGGTATATTCCCATACATGAACGGAATGGATTCCAGGAATGTGCAAAGCTTAAAAGAATTGTAGGATATTAGAAAAAGCCATGAGCTGTCTGGTATCGCTGCTCCGCCCTATTCAAGTGAATGCTGCAATACCGGAGAGCCGATAGGCAAGAGTAGCGCCACTGCAGGGGAAGGGGCGCAGATTACCTCTCTTTTTTATTTCATAAAAACACTTCGAAAAGTTGATGTTGAATCAGGACCAGCAAACATTCTTTACTCTGTAAGCTTTAGAAAAACGTGGCTGCTTTCTTTGTGTATGGTATTGCCGCTCAGCTCTATTCCCTTCAATGGAGCTGAGTAGCGGTACCAGGCACAAACCATGGACAGGTGGCATCAAGAAAGCAGCCGCGAATTTAATTGTGGTCTCCAACAGAGATGACTAAGAGTCCACAGGTTGTGCATGGTTCTCCATTCAGTCCTCCAAGAAAAGGACTCTGTTTAGTGAAAGTGGAGTCCGCATGACATGGACACATTCTGTATGGAACGCACTGTAACACCCCCATTCTTTTTGAATATGTTTTAAAGGGGTTGTCTGGACTACAGATATAGATGACCTATCCTCAGGATGGGTCATCAACATCAGATCACTGGGGGTTTGTCACCCGGCACAACCACCAATCAGCTGTTTTGGGCAGTCGCATGAACCTATAGTGTGTATGGAGCACAGCTCTATACTTGGTGCAGTGGCCATGCCAGGGTAATGCAGCTCAGCTTCTGCACTGCAGTACACCGGTACCGGATACTACACAGTGTACAGAGCCTATTGGTTCCGTTCTGTACACTGTATCGTTTGCAGCGCAATGGCCAAAAGGTATGAGAAACCCCTCCGATCTGATATGGATGGGTTAAACTGAGGAAAAGTCATCAATATATGTAACCCAGAGAACTCTTTTAAACTCCAATTCAACAGGATTTACCTTGAAAATATTCCTGAGCGGCATGGTGCCATGAGAGAAGCGATGTACAAAGAGAGTTTCCAGGAGACGTTTAATATAGTGAAACGAATGACAGATACAGGCCAGGCTGCGGGAGACAAAAAAATAAAAAATACACAGTACAGCATAGGTCTATACAGACATACATAATCAGCAATACAACGGGATCATAAACATGAGGAAGGTGCACCAGAATATTCTGTGCTCTGTAAAATGATTAGAAGTCTATTCATACTGTGTTTGCAGTGCACATCAGGGGCATGTGCCGGGAGCATTTCCTGACGTGTAACACTGTATAGCCACAGGCGCCCAAAAAAAAAAAACTATGTATGCATTTTTTGCGAGGGGCCTCTGTATGGATAAGCACAGGAGACTGCACTATTCTATACAGTTAAAAAAAAAAAAGTTTAACATACACGCCAGGCGCCTTCCCGATGCACACGTGAAAAAGACACTGTAAACAGTCTTCAAAAGGTAAATAACTAAACCATCCAGCTATAATCTGGAGGTAAGACACCAAAATATTCGTTATATAGGCGCGTTGTAGTGCTAAAGCAGCGCCACGATCCCTTCAGTCTCAGGATTGATGGGAGCCCCAGCAGACAGCTACGAGACAGAGTGTGGCGACTAGCACTTTGTGACGGAAACCATACTTTAGTTCCCCTGTCCACTGCAGACTCTGTCCCAGACTATACAGCAAAGCTGACTAGTAAGCTGCTTATAGCCGCAAGTGTCCAAACTGGAATATTTCAAGATGTATATTTTTTTTTATGCATAGCCATGCAAAAAATAAAATTTAAATGAAAGAAATATTTATAAGCGAAATCTAATTTAAATAATAATTTAAAGGGGTTCATCCGGGCCAACTCTATTAGCTGGCCCTTTAAACTAACATGTAGAAGGAAGCACTTCAGTTGGATGCTCACCCTGACTCACATGAGTGGACTTCACAGGCTTTCTCTACTTCCTGCGATGTCCCGTCTTCTGGGCCACTGCATTCGACAGGACGTCGTCACTGGCGTCACCATCGACTGCTGCTGGGAAGACTTTGGGGGGGGCTTGCATTCCCGACGCATGCCCAGTACTATCATAGTACTGAGTGAGCGTCAGGGCCACTGCAGTGAACTAGAGTTGTCACAACGCCAAAATTTTCATTTGATACCATAAAAAACTATTGCGACACTCAATACCATTCAATAAAAAATAAAAAAAAGCTGCGTGTATTCAGTATTTTATTGAACGTCCGGCCCATAATAGAACAGTCCTATCCTATTTTTTGGGGGTATAAGGTGACAAAAAAAAAAAAAAAAATCATTAAAGGGGTTGTCCAGGTTCAGAGCTGAACCCGGACTTACCCTTATTTTCACCCCGGCAGCCCTCCTGAGCCTGGCATCGGAGCATCTCATGCTCCGATGCGCTCCCGTGCCCTGCGCTAGATCGCGCAGGGCACAGGCTCTTGTGTTTACAATAACACACTGCCGGGCGGTAACTTCCGCCCAGCAGTGTGTTCGGTGACGTCACCGGCTCTGAGGGGCGGGCTTTAGCTCTGCCCTAGCCGTTTTACTGGCTAGGGCAGAGCCAAATCCCGCCCATCAGTGCCGGTGACGTCACCGGGGTTCCTGTCAGCCCCATAGAGAGCCCCGGTACGTCACCGGAACTCAGAAAAATGCCTTTGCCCTGCGCGATTTAGCGCAGGGCAAAGGAGAGCATCGGAGCATGAACTGCTCCGATGCTCATGTCAGGGGGGCTGCCGGGGTGAAAATGGAGGGATGTCCAGGTTCAGCTCTGAACCTGGACAACCCCTTTAAGTTTTATTTATTTTTTTACTTTCTGTTACGGTGTTCACCGCATATGAGATTTTTAAATAGTTCAGACATTTTCGGATGTGACGATACCTAATGCGTTTTATATTGTTTATATATTTTTATAAGTAAATTTGGAAAGGGGGTCATTTAAAATTGTAATATTTTGGCGTTTTTTTCTTTTTAATTTTTTTTATTTAATAACTATTAGCCCCCTTAGAGGGATAGAACCTGGGATTTTTTTATCCCTTGTCCTATTCACCCTAATATTATTAGTGTGAATAGGATTTTACACTGTCCCTGCTGCCCTGGGCTTTGTGCACACAGCAGCAGGGAGCTTACCATGGGAGCCGTGGATGGCGATTTCACTGCTGGGGCTCCGATCGGAAATGAAACGACTTATCTGCCATCAATGAAGATAATTAACATTATTATAATACTGAGGAAGGGGGGCTGTTAACACTGCACCACCAATGCATACAATTAACCCTTAAATACAAATGTAGGCTGCGGGTGCCGGCTGTATCACACAGCCGGCATCCGGCCTCAGTGAGGGGTGGGCGGTGATCCCGCCAAACCGCGTCAATTGACCCCTCAGGTGCTGCACCTGAGAGTTAATTGACGGGGTTCAGCTGGATCCCTGTCATTGAGGCCGGATTCCTGCTGTGTAATACGGCTGGCAGCCGCAGCCTACATTTGTATTTAGAGGTTAATTATTTGCATTGGTGGTGCAGTGTTAAAAGCCTCCCTCTCCTCAGTAATATGATAATGTTAATTAATTTCATTGGTGGCAGCATCACAGCCCCCACCCCTCTCTTCTCATTGGTGGCAGTGGCGACCGCATCACAGTGGGGAGGAAGGGACTCCCTCCTTCTCCACTGTGCCGGCTGATGAGAACATGGTGCGCGCCGAGGCACTCTAACAGATAATAGGCTGCGCAGTAGGGGAGTCTAGTATCGAAAAATAGCAAATCCCGGTATCGTATTGATGCGGGTACAAAAGGATCACTTGGGTATGGAAAGTTCGATACCCAGTGCAACCCTACAGTGAACGGAGCGCCTCAGCTGACAGCTCAGTTCAATTCTGCAAGAAGCCTGACCTCTGGGCTCAGCAGTGTAATTGGCTGTGTGTATATGTAGATACACACACAGAAATATACATATATATAGGCCTATGACTCATCACATTGCAATGCAAGCTAGCTGGTTTAGAAATAAAGCTAGGTGGTGAAGCAAACAGGAAGTCCTGGATGTCATTATTCCTTGTGAGCTGCTTTGATGCCCAGACTGGGGGCAAACAGGTATTGGGGTCATGAGTATGAATTGTGAGGGGTGTTGGGAGCACATCAAAATTTGATTTTGGGACCAGACAACCTCTTTAATTTTTCGGCATCTGTTAAAGGTATTTTCGAGCAAAAAACTAATACATTTGTGTAAAAGTAAGATCTAGAGAATGAGGTCAGTAATACTCACTGTACCACAGAATGTCGGCTTGTGATGAAGTCATATTTGGGGCCATAAATAAAAGGGACTCGGAAGTAGAAAAGCAAGTAGATGACCAGCGGCCCGGCGTACTCGGTGAGGAACACCTGGAGAGGGATCAAGCACAGTTCTCATTAGACAGTGTAATCGAGACCTCTAATGAAGGGCGATGCCCACGCACTGCCATGTACACCATATAAACATCTCCTCAATGTGCTACATTTTTCCAAAGGGAAGAGGGGACAGCAAATCCACAACCCAGTGTAATGGGAGCTGGCACTTACAATTACACAGCCAGGCCCAGAGTGCAGACACTTGTGCTGCGGTATGTACTGCAATCAAGAGGATATTTGGCCTTGACTTTGATGTACAATGATGCAGGTCGGTCTGGCAGCACAAGAAACATTGGTATACCGCACTCATTACTCTGCCCGGCTGTGCCAGAACCAGTATAACTACCCATACATTTGTATCTGTATGAAAATAGGCAGGTCTGTCCAGCGATGTATTATCTGCACGCTTCTCTCCATGCAGTGTGCATACATGACCTATTTGCATGCTACCCTCTGTACAGTTTGTATACATGTCATATCTGCACGTTTCCCCTGTACAGTGGGTATATATGTAAGGCTACTTTCACACTTGCGTTTTGGGTGGATCCGTCATGGATCTGCAAAATTGGATCAGTTACAATAATACAACCGCATGCATCCGTCATGAACAGATCCGTTTGTATCATCTGTAACATAGCCAAGACGGATTTCTATTGTGTCAGAGAAAACGGATCCGTCCCCATTGACTTACCGTTTAGCTCCGCTTCGTCAGGCGGACAGCAAAATGCTGCAGGCAGCGTTTTGGTGTCTGCCTTTCAGAGCGGCATGGTGACTGAACGGAGGCAAACTGATGCATTCTGAGCGGATTCTTTTCCATTCAGAATGCATTAGGGCAAAACTGATCCGGTTTGGACCGCTTGTGAGAGCCCTGAATGGATCTCACAAACGGAAAGCCAAACGCGAGTGTGAAAGTAGCCCAATATCTGCACGCTTCCCCCTGTACAGTGGGTACACAGGTAATATTCTGCACACTTCCCCCCGTACAGCGGGTACACATGTAATATTCTGCACGCTTCCCCCCGTACAGCAGGTACACATGTAATATCTGCACGCTTCCCTCCGTACAGCGGGTACACATGTAATATCCTGCACGCTTCCCCCCGTACAGCGGGTACACATGTAATATCTGCACACTTCCCCCTGTACAGTGGGTATATATGTAATATCTGCACTCTTCCCCCTGTACAGTGGGTATACATGGGTGTAAAAAAAGGTAACAATTCTAGGCAAAACAGATGTTTTTAAAGATGTGCAAAATTTAACAACTGAAAAGCTATCAGTGAACCTATCAGTGAGCCGCTTTGCTCGGTTGATCTTTAGCCCTCATCTCTCAACTCCTGGTAGCTCAAACACTCGTTTACGCTGATAGAGGTTAGATATGAGCCAGTGTTCATGAGCTGTTAGGAAGGTACAGACAGGGGTGCACCACCAATGAGGCCAGGTGAGGCAGCACCAGGTAGGGGCAAGAGAGGCAGCGGAATGGGCATGGGCAATGAGTGCTTTTATTGTGGTAAAGGGATTAGGTTAAGAAGTTAGCATGGGGGGGAGGGGCAGTTTTAGTGTTCGCCTTAGGCAGCAGAAAGGCTAGGTGCACCCTTAGGTACAGATAAGAGCTACAGATCGAACCGTCAGAGCAGCTCCCTGGCAGATTCACTGTGAAGCAGAAAGCAGATTCACTTTCAGTGTATCTGCAGACAGTGTTAGGCCTCATGCACACGACAGTATTTTTTCACGGTCCGCAAAAACGGGGTCCGTAGGTCCGTGACCGTTTTTTCGTCCGTGGGTCTTCCTTGATTTTTGGAGGATCCACGGACATGAAAAAAAAAGTCGTTTTGGTGTCCGCCTGGCCGTGCGGAGCCAAACGGATCCGTCCTGAATTACAATGCAAGTCAATGGGGACGGATCCGTTTGACGTTGACACAATATGGTGCCATTTCAAACGGATCCGTCCCCATTGACTTTCAATGTAAAGTCTGGAGTTCTTTTATACCATCGGATTGGAGTTTTCTCCAATCCGATGGTATATTTTAACTTGAAGCGTCCCCATCACCATGGGAACGCCTCTATGTTAGAATATACTGTCGGATATGAGCTACATCGTGAAACTCAGATCCGACAGTATATTCTAACACAGAGGCGTTCCCATGGTGATGGGGACGCTTCAGGTTAGAATATACAAAAAAACTGTGTACATGACTGCCCCCTGCTGCCTGGCAGGTGCTGCCAGGCAGCAGGGGGCAGACCCCCCCCCCCTGTTTTTAACTCATTGGTGGCCAGTGGGGCCCCCCCCCCCTCCCTCCCCTGTAGTTAACTCGTTGGTGGCCAGTGTGCGCCCCCCCCCCCTCCCTCCCTCTATTGTAATAATAGCATTGGTGGCAGTGTGCGCCCCCCCCCCCGCCCCCCCTCCCTCCCTCTATTGTAATAATAGCATTGGTGGCAGTGTGCGCCCCCCCCCGCCCTCCCTCTATTGTAATAGCATTGGTGGCAGTGTGCGCCCCCCCCCTCCCTCTATTGTAATAATAGCATTGGTGGCAGTGCGCACCCCCCCCCCCCACCCTCCCTCTATTGTAATAGCATTGGTGGCAGTGTGCGCCCCCCCCCCCCCCCCATCATTGGATCATTGGTGGCAGCGGAGTAGAAGCATCATACTTACCTGGCTGCTGCGATCTCTGTGTCCGGCCGGGAGCTCCTCCTACTGGTAAGTGACAGGTCTGTGCGGCGCATTGCTGTCACTTACCAGTAGGAGGAGCTCCCGGCCGGACGCAGACATCGCAGCAGCCAGCAGGTAAGTATGAATCTTCTACTATTGCTAAGGCTGAGTAACCATGGCAACCAGGACTGCAGTAGCGTCCTCGTTGCCATGGTTACCGATCAGAGCCCCAGCGATTAAACTGGGACTCCGATCGGAACTCCGCTGCCACCAATGATCTGGGGGGGGAGAGAGGGGAGGCCGCACACTGCCACCAATGTATTAAAAGAATAGAGGGAGGAAGGGGGGGGGGGCGCACACTGCCACCAATGTATTAAAACAATAGAGGGTGGAGGGGGGGGCGGACACTGCTACCAATGTTAATGCAATAGAGGGAGGGAGGGGGGGCCGCACACTGTGCCACCAATGCTATTATTACAATAGAGGGAGGGAGGGGGGGCGCACTGGCCACCAATGAAATTTAAACTGGGTAGGGAGGGGGGTCTGCCCCCTGCTGCCTGGCAGCCCGGATCTCTTACAGGGGGCTATGATAGCACAATTAACCCCTTCAGGTGCAGCACCTGAGGGGTTAATTGTACGGATCACGGCCCCCTGTAAGAGATCGGGTGCTGCCAGGCAGCAGTCATGTACACAGTTCGTTGTATATTCTAACTAGAAGCGTCCCCATCACCATGGGAACGCCTCTGTGTTAGAATATACTGTCGGATCTGAGTTTTCACGAAGTGAAAACTCAGCTAGAAAAAGCTTTTATGCCGACGGATCTTCGGATCCGTCTGTATGAAAGTAACCTACGGCCACGGATCACGGACACGGATGCCAATCTTGTGTGCATCCGTGTTCTTTCACGGACCCATTGACTTGAATGGGTCCGTGAACAGTTGTCCGTCAAAAAAATAGGACAGGTCATATTTTTTGGACGGACAGGATACACGGATCACGGTCTCGGCTGCAAAACGGAGCATTTTCCGATCTTTCCACGGACCCATTGAAAGTCAATGGGTCCGCGAAAAAAAAAAAAGAAAACGGCACAATGGCCACGGATGCACACAACGGTCGTGTGCATGAGGCCTAAGGTGTAGAGAAAAAACTGCCTGAAATTTTTTTTATAAAGAGCAAATGAAAAAATTATTTTTGCCCAAAATAAGCAGAATCCATATATATTTTTTAAATGCCCAAACGCTGTGCATACATAGCCTTTAACTCTAAAATTAGAGGACCTTTCACCTCTCCTGACATGTCTGTTTTTATAGCTTCATGCATTCCCCATGTAATAACAATTCTGGGGCTTCTATTCTTATGTCTCTATGTTGTGCCATTCCCTTATTATTTCTACTAGAAGTTATGAGTGAATTGCTAGCAGTCTGCAGTAAGGGTACAGAGGGGTGTTACCAGTTGGGGGAGGTGTACCTGCTCAGTCTTCCTCTAGCCAATCAGTGATGCCATTTTCAGACTGTGCAGGGACACCCCCCCAATTGGTTACCTCCTCTCTGTACCCTTACTGCAGACTGCTAGCAATTCATTCATAACTTCTAGTAGAAATAATAAAGGAATGGCACAACATAGAGTCATAAGAATAGATGTTCCTGAATTGTTATTACATGGGGAACGCATGAAGATATAAAACAGGCAGGTCAGGAGTGGTGACAGCTCCTCTTTAAGTAAGACAAAAATAAATAAAAAATGTCATGATAAATTTACCCGTTAGTATTTAGTGTATAAGTGGATAAAAGTGGATCAAAGTTTACTGCAATGGTCTCCAGCCTGTGCCTCTCCAAGTATTGCAAAACTACCATGACCCAGGATGCTGGGCATGCCGAGAGCCATAGTGTGGAGACCATGGTTATAATGATAGCCACCACGCTGTATCCATTAATGGCATGTACTTACAGTGACCCAGCTGATCTGTGCTCCCAGGTCTCTAAAGTACAGGGTGGCCGTGGTCCCCACAGGTAGATTCTGCAGAATGTCCTCGTCTTTCAGCGACCTTCCCTCTGTGACACACAGCAAAAGAGCATTGATAAGGTGGTACAAGTGCAGCGCTCAGTGTTTATGCTTACAGATGTTCACGTTTTCAAAGAGGTAACAGAGGAGGGAATGTCATTTGACACCGTTCCTTTTGTTATTAATATGTTTTACACAGGACAGCAGGCAAATCAGTGATCTTTACCCAGTGTGCCAAAAAAAAATAAAAAAAGCAGCAACAAATGCGATGATAAATTCAGCTCTGCTACATCTCTCAAAGTGACAAAAGCCCCTGAATATTTTCTGGAAGCTGCAAGTCACACCGGTAAGACAATATCAAGAGCAGAAACAATAGCGTTAGGCTTCTCACACCCCACACGGTCCAACTTACTGGGATCCAGGCGCAGAGACTGCCGGGCAGGATACCACTCAGGATCTTAAAAAATAAAAAGAACACAATGAACAACCAGTGTATTCAATCTTGATTGGTAATTGCATGACTAACAACTCCTCGACATACTATTAGGCAGGACTGCTTTATCACAAGTTCCCTGGCTGCCATTCAAAGTCAGAAGCATGGGCAGCCACACTGGTTGTCACCAAGTTTGGCAACGGTCCGTAATTCTTGGATATTCTGTAAAAATAAGGAACGTTTCTCCACTTCCCGAAAAAAATAATAATATTGACGTGTCTAATTTTACAGATCACGGTGAATGCTGTTAATGTCTTCATGCTGTTTGCAGCCTCTATTAGTTTGTCTGAGATTTTGATACTGATGGCCTATCCACAGGACGGCCCATTGATATCTGATCAGCGAGGGTTTGACTGCTAGCACCCCCACTGATCAGCTGTTTGAAGAGGACACGGCACTCGGGTGAGCGCTGCGGACCCTTCACAGCACCGTACATTATATAGTGGTTGTGCTTGGTACTGCAGTCCAGGCCCATTCACTTGAGTGGGACTAAGCTGTGCCTGGGCCATGTGATTTATGAAAGTGACGCAACTGGGCTATGAGGAGGCCGCAGCGCTCACTCGAGCAGTGAGGGTGCTGGGAGTTTGGCCCCCATAGATCAGCTACTGATGACCTATAATTCGTATCAGTCATCAATATCAAAATCTTAAACAATCCCTTTAATAGGCCAGGGCAGGAGCATGACCTGGAACGAGGGCAGGAATTTTGGAGGGGTGTGAACTAGTTCATTCCACAAGAAGTGGATACTTATCCCTCTGAATTTTTCTGCCCCAAAGCCAGCTGGGTCACCCTCTTCAGCGTGCTGCTCCCTTGGTGTGGGAAGCTAAGCTGGAAAAATGGGAACTTGATGAAAGGCAACACGTTTGCTGGCGGGTTACGGCAGATTTTGTGGTCTGCTGTACCTGGTGGTCTTCCTTGACCATAGGGTAACAGGGGGCTTTTACCTCCTGTATTGCCAAAAAAGAAAATGGTAGCAGACCTGCAAGGAGGAATGGGTTTGCTCAGTCACTGCAGGAGGGGGTATAGCAGATAGGAGGATCTTACATTTTATCTGCTTAGTGTTGCCTCCTAGTGGCAGCAGCTATCTCCATGGTCTTCTGTGTCCCCCAATGATGCATGTTGCTGTGGGTGTTACCTGCATCTTTCAACCTTTGCAATGCAAAGAGCAACAGCAGTAGTGGACCTGCCGCGACGCTGCCACAAAAAGCAGAACACGTCAGCGTGGTTCTTTTCTAGAGTGCCCACGGAAAAAAAAGCTATATTTAAGAATGCCAAAAAAGCCACAAAAAAAAACCTCAATAAGTGTTTTTTTTAATGCCATTTTATCAATGGTGTTTTTGTTTTGTTTTTTGCTGAAAAACGCAATAAAAACACACCAGGCTCTGGCTGCAAAAAAAAAAAAGGGGGGGGGGGGGGGAATGAAGTTGAAGGGGTTATCCAAGATCTATAATGCCCCCCCCCCACCCCATATGCCTGGGCCCTTCACAATGGTTGTAGTTACCTTGATCTCCGTTGTGGGTGTTGCTGCGCGCCCCCCCCCCCCCCTCAAATGTTTTAATCCGCGTGACGGGGAGATGCAAAGGTGGCTGTGCCGGCATCAGAAGCGAAAAGGGTGGCGGGGAGCTGGGTAAGTATAACCTCTGAGGGGCCAAGGCATATGGGGGACATTATAGATCTTGGATAACGCTTTTAAAAGGAGCATTCCAGGATTTTAATCTTCAGGATAGGCCATCAAAATCTCATTGGTGGGGATCCAATGCCCCTCACGCCCGCTGATCAGCTGGGAGCAGCTGTGCAGTAACCAACATCGCCAATTACAGGGAACAGAGCTGTGGAGTTCCTGCATCTGAGGTACTTGGGAACCGCTGATTGGCGGGGGTGGGGTGTTGGACCCCTGCCAATTAGATATTAATGGTCTAATCTGAGAACAGACCGTATTAAAATCCTGGAAAATCCCTTTAAAATGTCTAACTCTGTTACAGAGCCTCAGGAGAATGGGGCTCTCATCTGCTGGTGTCAGCTGGAGAATAGGTCTTATTGCTTTCATTACTCAGGTGGTGGAACACAGGGAAATCTGTGTGTTCTGGCTGTAATATCATTAGCAGCTTGGAATTGCTGTGGTCACACATGGACAGGGGTCAGGAGGACACTTCCTTACTACGTACGGGACTTGGTGAACATGCTCTTGATTTCTGCTATAGTAGCATTGGGCTCCACCTAGAACACAAGGAGAATATACAGCAAATCAGGACCTCATATTACTACGTACAACTCACATCAATTCACACAAGTCTCTCAGAAAGATATTGGTGGACAAAATGGGCTACAACACAGACAGCCCAGTCGAAAAGCTATGTTCTCAATATCTTAAAAGGAACAGGTTACGTTCAAAACAGGGTCTAATCTGAAGGCAGCATGATGGAGGAGCTGACCAGACTGGTGTATAGTTTTGTTATTATACTGCTGGACAATCCCTCTAACACGAAGCTCCAGGGGCCCCTTCCATCAGGCGTCAGGTGTGGCTGAGCTCAGGTAACCTTACTGATCTTATCGTGAGAGAGGATTCAACGCCACGTTCCAATGCATAGTAATGAGGGGGATAACTGCATGCAGAAACAACACAAGACCCCTCTCCAGACTGAATGGACGGGCATCTGTGAGCTTCTCTTACAGCTACATTTGGGCCAAATGTGTTTCGCACAACATGCACGCTGGTACATAGTCCTAAACCGGATACTCATGTAATGAATCCCTGGAATGTATATATCATGTAATGAGCTGGTGTCCTGCAGTAAATCTCCTGCTCCAGGCCAGAGTTGGGCAACAAGCTCAGGACTATGTCACTCACTGTTGTATTATCTACTACTGAGCCCATTAGGCACATTCTTTTAAAATGTGGCCAATGTGGTGACCTTTTCCCTGTTCCAGCAGGTTCTTGATATACCAACGTCTGCCAAGGATTACCATTTCCACAAAGCTTCCCAAACTACTCATGTCCTTCATATGCATCTCTTACCATCCCTCTTCCCCTTTATTTCTGCCCCATTCTTAGTGACCAACCCCTCCAATTACCACTGTTCACTTTATGTCCATCCTCTTCACCCTAAAAGTCTACCTCGTCTGGTGTCCTCTCCCCTACTTGCACATCAGGCCTAACATCTTCAATCCCATCCTTTACCATTCCATCCTATGGCCCACAGATCTGCTGCCTCCTCCCAGTATCCATGATCTTCTCTTCAACAACTCCCCAACCACCAAACATTCATCTTCATTTGCAGCTGCTCCCATGGACATTCTCCAAGTACGAGCCCACTTGCTGTCCAATCTCAAGTACTTACAGCACATCATCTACCATGCCAACCAATGTCCTCCTGCTATTGCTGTTCCCCCCACCTGTGACCTAAGCATATATTGTCCCCAGCCTACTGTATCATCTTCATCATCCCAAAAACCCTAAAAGGCACCCATCTACTTTACTCCAAGGACAAGATCTCCTGATGTCTTCTGTTCTCCACTAGTTACCATGAAGCATCCATCAGCTCCAGTAGGTACCACATGCACAGCTTGGACATCTTCTGCCCCCTCCACCCAATGCTCAACCTTATCACTGTGCCTCACCCACCTCTGTTCACTCTTATCTCCCTAATATCACTTCTACTCCAAGACTTCTGATGTCCTCTCCATTACTTGCCAATGTGGAATTATCTATGGTACCCGCCCACACAATATGGCCTCCCCAGTAGCACCTAAGCAATGTATTGGGCATCACTCGCACAGTGGCTCCTTACCTTGTCCAGGAAGCAGAGCTTCTCCCGCGTCTTGGCATCCAGGATCTCCACCTCAAAATAAACAGTAGCACGTTTAGCAGGGGCTTTTTTCTTTGAAGTTTTAGCAGCCCCACGTCTGGCGCTCCCTGGACTATCGTTCTGAGATTTAGGCCGTCTTATTTCCGAAATCACAGAGTTAATATCCATAGCGGAAGATACTCTTGAAGAAAATGAACTGACTTTTCTTATACCCTCAAGGCAAGCTCCTTCTGTATTGACCGATGTCTCCCCTTTCCTTAGTGCCTCCTGACGATCTTATTTTCAGGGATATATTACTATCCCAGCAATCTTTTTGCTTCCTCAGCAGTCTCAATCTTTAAACCCAGACCTCTGCCAGTGGAAGCGGTCTCTATGACAGGTGTAGAAGTTTAGGGCAGTGCTTGGCTATCACTTTCTTATGTGTCCTATGTAGTTGCTTCCATCAACTCCCTCTCTTACGGTCTAAATCTCTTCTCTAGAGTGCTCACAGCCTCACATACAGGTTCTCTCTTCCATGTTCGCCCCCCACTGGCTGTCTCACACCCGGACTGTCCAGATGTAATATGAAGCAGATCTCTATATTTATCACTCTCTGGACTATTTCACATCTGTCAGTGTTTCTACACTTCCGAGACTCCCACCCACTGAGACCCCACACATGGACACTATCATCTCCTCCGTAGACCACATCTTCTCGCCTCTGCCCACCCTCGCTGGGTGTGCCAACCTTCTTGAATGATCATCGCTTCCTCACCTAACTTCTGCCATTTCTGTGTATGATCCCCGGACATGCTGTACTCTTTTTTGCCTCTCAGCCCTCCCTCTAGCCGAGGATGTCTCTCTACACCTCTGCGGTTGTCTCTTGGCATTCATTGATCTCAGCAAATATCTGGGCTCAGTCCCAGGAGCCTAAATATAGGCTGCCCCCTATACTACCTCCCCCTACGTGGCAAACACAAGACCCCCACACAACATGAGAGGGAGAAAACACACAGCATGAGAGGCAACCCCCTAAAGAGACCCTCCAGCAAACGACGAGACCTACCGCACCAGAGGTGAGTACTCTTTGATTGACAGATGCTTTGTTAACCCTTTCACAGCAACAGGATAGCTATATCTACAATATTACCTTGTGAAATCATATATCAGAGCAAATCCTTGTGGGTGAGCACCTAGCGGCGTCTAGTCCTCCTGCGATAGCTAAATTGGCTCAGTCAGGCAGGTCTGGGTTTTTGGGTTCTTACTTTTTTTTTTACCATTCAAAAGGCATCACAGGAGCAATGCTCTGCAGATATGGTCACTTGAACGACACCCTAAATAAATGGGATCCCAATATACAACCAAGAAGCCTTCATTAATGGTTTTCTGATGGGTGAGGTCAATGGCTCTGAAATACTGTAAGTTGTTTGGATTTCTAGAGACATGTAAGCACACACAGATGGTCAGCTACTGCGACCAGGACCGACATCTTACCTGCCAGACCCCCGATAAGAATTTAGCTATAATAAGCGTTTGTGAGCTGTCAGGAGTTCAGAGATAAGGGCAAGAGACTGAGGTGAGCACCTCACTGACGAATTCAGTGTCACCTGTAGAGAGGCATTGAAACTGAAAGCTGTAGAGGAAAAACTATTTTTTTTTACGACCAATTGAAAAAATTAGTAAAATGCAAGGAGTAAAAAAAAAATGGCCCTCAAGGGCATCTGTCAGCAGATTTGTCCCTATGACACTGGCTGACCTGTTACATGTGCACTTGGCAGCTAAAGGCATCTGTGTTGGTCCCATGTTCATATGTGGCCGCATTGCTGAGAAAAATGATGTTTTAATATATGCAAATGAGCCTCTAGGAGCAACAGAGGCGTTGCCATTACACCTAGAGGCTCTGCTCTCTCTGCAACTGCTGTGCCCTCTCAACTTTGACAGGACCAGACATGATGGAGAAGGTGCGGCAGTTGCAGAGAAAGCAGAGCCTCTAGGTGTAATGGCAACGCCCCCGTTGCTCCTAGAGGCTCATTTGCATATATTAAACATCATTTTTCTCAGCAATGCGGCCACATATGAACATGGGACCAACACAGATGCCTTCAGCTGCCAAGTGCACATGGAACAGGCCAGTGTCATAGGGACAAATCTGCTGACAGATTCCCTTTAGGCTACTTTCACATCTGCATTTTTGCTGTCTTGTTTTGAGATCTCAAAACCACAGAAAAACGCATTCGTTTGACTAATACAACCGGCTGCATCTGTTCAGAATAGATCTGGTTGTATTATATCAAAAATGAAGAAACCGTGCCGGATCCCTCTTTATTCCTGTGCCCGCAAAAACCGAATCCAGCACCATTAACTTACATCGTTTTTGGTGCCGGCATGTTCAGTTTTCCATACCGGACACAAAACCGCGGTTTGCATTCTGGTGACTCGGTTCCGGTTTGTTCAATTTGGTCCCCACTGACAATGAATAGGGACAAAACTAAGGCTACTTTCACACTAGCGTTCGGGGCTCCGCTTGTGAGTTCCGTTTGAAGGCTCTCACAAGCGGCCCCGAACGGATCCGTACAGCCCCAATGCATTCTGAGTGGATGCGGATCCGCTCAGAATGCATCAGTCTGGCACCGTTTGTCCTCGGCTCCGCTCAGCAGGCGGACACCTGAACGCTGCTTGCAGCGTTCGGGTGTCCGTCTGGTCGTGCAGAGGCAAACGGATCCGTCCAGACTTACAATGTAAGTCAATGGGGACGGATCCGTTTGAAGTTGACACAGTATGGCTCAATTTTCAAACAGATCCGTCCCCCATTGACTTTCAATGTAAAGTCAAAACGGATCCGTTTGCATTATCATGATCCGTTTTGTTCATGGTAATGCAAACAGATCCGTTCTGAACGGATCTAAGCGTTTGCATTATAGGTGCGGATCCGTCTGTGTAGATACCAGACGGATCCGCACCTAAACGCAGGTGTGAAAGTAGCCTAAAACGTTTTCCTCCGGTTTTGAGAGCCTGTGCCAAGTCTCAAACCGGAAAGGAAAACGCAGATGTGAAAGCCTTAAAGTATAACTGTCATTTTTTTTTTGGGAGTATTGGATTGTGGTGATTAATATCTCCTTGGTGGCCCTATTTAAACTTTTCACTGTGTATTCAATTACCCCTTAATTCCACAGTTTTGTTCCCTGTACTGCCTATTTTTACCTGTGCTTAAAATCAGGTTGCTAGTCATGGTCCGTCTATGTGTTGAAGGACGGAGGATGCAGAAGCACGCTGCGTGCAGGGTCAGATTACAGACAGCCAGGGAGTGTAAGTAAATGATTAAAGCCAGGTCCTCCCCAGCAGCTGATAACAGTGCCTGGGCTGTGTGCACTTCTCCCTGTCCCTGCGCTTGGCAGACGCTCCCTCACTCAGCAGACTAGGACAATGCAGAGTGGAAGCAGCGCAGACCAGGGAAGGGAGATCTGCCATCTGCTCAGTGTATACATCAAAGCAACATGTGGTAAGAGGACCCCTTTGTGCTGCAGGAGATTAACCCTTTAGGTGGAGGGCTCTGGTTACTGACACTTTTGGGGGGCTATTGTTACTGGATAGTGAGGGCAGGCGGGATTAGCCTCAGGGGGAGGGCAGTGGCGGCCCTCTTAACTGAATAGTGAAATTGCAGTTTTATGCAGACTGGTTGCTAAGGGCTGAATCTTATTAAATATGGGGTAAGTCCGTCTAATAGTAACTGATTCTGGAATATCATGTTATTAGTAACTACATATATGAAAATTGAAATTAGGGTCTAAGTGTGACAGTTATCCAAGACTATAAAAAGCTCCCCCATATGCCGGGCCCCCCTCACACTGAATATACTTACCTGGCTCCCCGCACCGCCGCTTCTCCCCGTGCGCTGATGAAGACATCCGGCGTCAGGGGGGAGCAGCCAATAGCAGGTGGTGACGAGCCTCCCTAGCATCGCGGGTGACGTTAGCAAGGCTCGTCCCCCGCCTGCCATTGGCTGCTCCCCCCGCCCACCCCCGATGTTTTTATCCGCACAGGGACCAGGAGCGGTGCGGGGAGTCAGGTAAGTAGAATCAATGTGAGGGTCCCGGCATATTGGGGAGCTTTTTATAGTCTCGAATAACCCCTTTAACCACTTCAGCCCCGCTAGGTGAAACCCCCTTCATGACCAGAGCACTTTTTACACTTCGGCACTACACTCCTTTCACCGTTTATCGCTCGGTCATGCAACTTACCACCCAAATGAATTTTACCTCCTTTTCTTCTCACTAATGGAGCTTTCATTTGGTGGTATTTTATTGCTGCTGACATTTTTACTTTTTTTGTTATTAATCAAAATGTAACGATTTTTTTGCAAAAAAATGACATTTTTCACTTTCAGCTGTAAAATTTTGCAAAAAAAACGACATCCATATATAAATTTTTCGCCACATTTATTGTTCTACATGTCTTTGATAAAAAAAAAATGTTTGGGCAAAAAAAAAAAATGGTTTGGGTAAAAGTTATAGCATTTACAAACTATGGTACAAAAATGTGAATTTCCGCTTTTTGAAACAGCTCTGACTTTCTGAGCACCTGTCATGATTCCTGAGGTTCTACAATGCCCAAACAGTAGAAAAACCCCACAAATGACCCCATTTCGGAAAGTAGACACCCTAAGGTATTCGCTGATGGGCATAGTGAGTTCATAGAACTTTTTATTTTTTGTCACAAGTTAGCGGAAAATGATGATGATTTTTATTTTTTTATTTTTTTCTTACAAAGTCTCATATTCCACTAACTTGCGACAAAAAATAAAAAATTCTAGGAACTCGCCATGCCCCTCACGGAATACCTTGGGGTGTCTTCTTTCCAAAATGGGGTCACTTGTGGCGTAGTTATACTGCCCTGGCAATTTAGGGGCCCAAATGTGTAAGAAGTACCTTGCAATCAAAATGTGTAAAAAATGGCCTGCAAAATCTGAAAGGTGCACTTTGGAATATGTGCCCCTTTGCCCACCTTGGCAGCAAAAAAGTGTCACACATCTGGTATCGCCGTACTCAGGAGAAGTTGGGGAATGTGTTTTGGGGTGTCATTTTACATATACCCATGCTGGGTGAGAAAAATATCTTGGTCAAATGCCAACTTTGTATAAAAAAATGGGAAAAGTTGTCTTTTGCCAAGATATTTCTCTCATCCAGCATGGGTATATGTAAAATGACACCCCAAAACACATTCCCCAACTTCTCCTGAGTACGGCGATACCAGATGTGTGACACTTTTTTGCTGCCAAGGTGGGCAAAGGGGCACATATTCCAAAGTGCACCTTTCAGATTTTGCAGGCCATTTTTTACACATTTTGATTGCAAGGTACTTCTTACACATTTGGGCCCCTAAATTGCCAGGGCAGTATAACTACGCCACAAGTGACCCCATTTTGGAAAGAAGACACCCCAAGGTATTCTGTGAGGGGCATGGCGAGTTCCTAGAATTTTTTTTTTTTGTCGCAAGTTAGTGGAATATGGGACTTTGTAAGGAAAAAAGAAAAAAAAAGAAAAAAAAAGAAAAATCATCATTTTCCGCTAACTTGTGACAAAAAATAAAAAATTCTAGGAACTCGCCGTGCCCCTCACGGAATACCTTGGGGTGTCTTCTTTCCAAAATGGGGTCACTTGTGGCGTATTTATACTGCCCTGGCAATTTAGGGGCCCAAATGTGTAAGAAGTACCTTGCAATCAAAATCTGTAAAAAATGGCCGGTGAAATCCGAAAGGTGCACTTTGGAATGTGTGCCCCTTTGCCCACCTTGGCTGCAAAAAAGTGTGACACATCTGGTATCGCCGTACTCAGGAGAAGTTGGGGAATGTGTTTTGGGGTGTCATTTTACATATAACCATGCTGGGTGAGAGAAATATCTTGGCAAAAGACAACTTTTCCTATTTTTTTTATACAAAGTTGGCATTTGACCAAGATATTTCTCTCACCCAGCATGGGTATATGTAAAATGACACCCCAAAACACATTCCCCAACTTCTCCTGAGTACGGCGATACCAGATGTGTGACACTTTTTTGCAGCCTAGATGCGCAAAGGTGCCCAAATTCCTTTTAGGAGGGCATTTTTAGACATTTGGATCCCAGACTTCTCACACTTTCGGGCCCCTAAAAAGCCAGGGCAGTATAAATACCCCACATGTGACCCCACTTTGGAAAGAAGACACCCCAAGGTATTCAATGAGGGGCCTGGCGAGTTCCTAGAAATTTTTTATTTTTTGCATAAGTTAGCGGAAATTGATTTTTTTTGTTTTTTTCTCACAAAGTCTCACTTTCCGCTAACTTAGGACAAAAATTTCAATCTTTCATGGACTCAATATGCCCCTCAGCGAATACCTTGGGGTGTCTTCTTTCCGAAATGGGGTCACATGTGGGGTATTTATACTGCCCTGGCTTTTTAGGGGCCCTAAAGCGTGAGAAGAAGTCTGGAATATAAATGTCTAAAAATGTTTACGCATTTGGATTCCGTGAGGGGTATGGCGAGTTCATGGGAGATTTTATTTTTTGACACAAGTTAGTAGAATATGAGACTTAGTAAGAAAAAAATAAATAAAAAAAATCCGCTAACTTGTGCCAAAAAAAATGTCTGAATGGAGCCTTACAGGGGGGGGGTGATCAATGACAGGGGGGTGATCAATGACAGGGGGGTGATCACCCATATAGACTCCCGGATCACCCCCCTGTCATTGATCACCCCCCTGGTAAGGCTCCATTCAGACGTCCGTATAATTTTTACGGATCCATGGATCGGATCCGCAAAACACATGCGGACGTCTGAATGGAGCCTTACAGGGGGGTTATCAATGACAGGGGGGTGATCACCCTGATGACCCCCTGTCATTGATAACCCCCCTGTAAGGCTCCATTCAGACGTCCGCATGTGTTTTGTGGATCCGATCCATGTATCCATGGATCCGTAAAAAATCATGCGGATGTCTGAATGGAGCCTTACAGGGGGGGTGATCAGTGACAGGGGGGTGATCACCCTGATCACCCCCCTGTCACTGATCACCCCCCCCTGTAAGGCTCCATTCAGACATCCGCATGATTTTTTACGGATACATGGATACATGGATCGGATCCACAAAACACATGCGGACGTCTGAATGGAGCCTTACAGGGGGGTTATCAATGACAGGGGGTGATCAGGGTGATCACCCCCCTGTCACTGATCACCCCCCCGTAAGGCTCCATTCAGACATCCGCATGATTTTTTACGGATCCATGGATACATGGATCGGATCCACAAAACACATGCGGACGTCTGAATGGAGCCTTACAGGGGGGTGATCAATGACAGGGGGGTGATCAGGGAGTGTATATGGGTGATCACCCGCCTGTCATTGATCACCCCCTGTAAGGCTCCATTCAGACGTCCGCATGTGTTTTGCGGATCCGATCCATGTATCCATGGATCCGTAAAAATCATGCGGACGTCTGAATGGAGCCTTACAGGGGGGTGATCAATGACAGGGGGGTGATCAATGACAGGGGGTGATCAGGGAGTGTATATGGGTGATCACCCCCCTGTAAGGCTCCATTCAGACGTCCGCATGTGTTTTGCGGATCCGATCCATGTATCCATGGATCCGTAAAAATCATGCGGACGTCTGAATGGAGCCTTACAGGGGGGTGATCAATGACAGGGGGGTGATCAGGGAGTGTATATGGGTGATCACCCCCCTGTAAGGCTCCATTCAGACGTCCGCATGTGTTTTGCGGATCCGATCCATGTATCCATGGATCCGTAAAAATCATGCGGACGTCTGAATGGAGCCTTACAGGGGGGTGATCAATGACAGGGGGGTGATCAATGACAGGGGGTGATCAGGGAGTGTATATGGGTGATCACCCGCATGTCATTGATCACCCCCCTGTAAGGCTCCATTTAGACGTCCGTATGCGTTTTGCGGATCCGATCCATGTATCCGTGGATCCGTAAAAATCATACGGACGTCTGAACGGAGCCTGACAGGGGGGTGATCAATGACAGGGCGGTGATCAATGACGGGGGTGATCAGGGAGTTTATATGGGGTGATCATGGGTGATCAGGGGTTTATAAGGGGTTAATAAGTGACGGGGGGGGGGGGGTGTAGTGTAGTGTGGTGTTTGGTGCGACTGTACTGACCTACCTGAGTCCTCTGGTGGTCGATCCTAACAAAAGGGACCACCAGAGGACCAGGTAGGAGGTATATTAGACGCTGTTATGAAAACAGCGTCTAATATACCTGTTAGGGGTTAAAAAATTCGGATCTCCAGCCTGCCAGCGAACGATCGCCGCTGGCATGCTGGAGATCCACTCGCTTACCTTCCGTTCCTGTGAGCGCGCGCGCCTGTGTGCGCGCGTTCACAGGAAATCTCGCGTCTCGCGAGATGACGCATATATGCGTGACTGTGCGCCAGCCTGCCACCTCCGGAACGCGAATCTGCGTTAGGCGGTCCGGAGGTGGTTAAAGAAGCAGATCTAGGAACAGCTCTGAGAAGTGCTGCAATGGAAAACACTGGGGGAAGATTTATTAATGGTTTACAAAAGTGGCGTTTAAAAAAAAATCGCAAGTTATGATGCATAAAGTATCCGCAGTACAATGTGACCCCCAAGTGGGTGGGGCTTAGGAGGAGGGCGTGGTCTCCACACAGCCCCACATATTGATGTATTATCATTTACGCCAGAAACGTTCCAGCTCACAGCTGTTGTAGGATTCAGCTTCTGGCGCACAAACTGCCAGGAGATGCGCCAATATTATAAAGATGCCTGTGGGCATCTTAGGGCCGATTCACATGAACATGGTCAACCTGAAAAACATGGTCCTTGTGCCGGCCGCACCTCCCGGGCGTTTAATGATAGTCAGTTTATGTCTAATCGCAGATCTATTGTACTTTGCTTATGATGAGAGTCCAATACAAGAGACCCCCTGTAACAGAAGCCCACTGTTTGTCTGTTTGAATATTGTGGATTTTGGGGTACTTCTTAATGCATATAAAAAAAGAAATGTGGTTTTACTGTCTGAGATCATCTCCCAGTCAGCGGGGAGACATTGTACGTCCTGTATGGGGGTCTTTATACACAGTGTGGTTTTACTGCCTGGAGATGATTAGGATACCTACAGTGTCTAACCTGATTATCTCCCAGTCAGCGGGGAGACATTGTACGTCCTGTATGGGGGTCTTTATACACAGTGTGGTTTTACTGTCTGGAGATTATTAGGATACCTAGTGTCTAACCCGATTATCTCCCAGGCAGAGGGGAGACATTGTGCGGGACTGTCCCGGATTGTGTGATTATTTCCATTGGTCTGTGTGCTTGTCACGCAGTTCTCTATCAGGTCCCCAGGGGAGGTCCTCTTCCATGGAGACTGGTATATAAGGCCAAGGGTGGCACCAATAAATGTTGTTCTTCTTACCCTCAACTCGCAGCCTCGTCTCATGTTGTAGGGAACAGCTATATCACTACTAGCTCTTGTATTCACAACTCTGCTTGGAAGTCTCTGGAGCAGCTCTACAGCGCCACGCTGACCAGGGGACCGTTACACCCCCATCTGATAGGAACGCACTAGGGCTGCAGCTAGCGACTATTTTTGTAATCGAGTATTCTATTGATTAATTGAGTACTCTAATAACAAAAAACGAATTAGGCGCCCCCACCCCCCCCCCCCCGTGCCACCAGCTTCCACCCCAGTGCCTGCCACCCCTTCCCAACTAGTGCAGTTAGCAGTTCAGCATGGTTGAAAATTGCTGACAGGCTGCCTTTAAGGGGTTGCCTCACCTCAAACATTGGGAGATAAGTTCGGGTCCCAGAGGTTAGACACGCACCTAACTTTAGAACAGAGCCCGCAATTCATTTATTCCTGTAAGAGCAGTCAAAAAGTTTCCGCCAGCCCCATAAAAGTGAATGGAGCAGTGGTGCGCGTCCCATTCATTTCAATGGGACTGCCAAAAAAATAGCCAGGCCTCCTTCACTTTGCGCGCTCCGTTCTGGAGATAGGTCTATGCCCCAGAGGTGGGACACGCACTTATCAGACATTGGGGACACCCCCTTTAAAAAGGTGTTATCCAGGAATTAAAAAAATGAAAAAATACTTAAATATTATTTTATAATAAATATATTCACAAATACCTTTCATTACTTAATAGGGCTTGTTTTGTCTAGGGAGCAATCATTAGGAGAAAAAAAATGGCCGCCGTCCTATCAGTACACACAAAACCTGTCCTAATCATACAGGAGGACAAGTTACTTCACCACAATGAGCCATAGTGCTGCCTCATCCTCCTCTCTGCTCTGCTTGTCAGGAATCATGATCCTGAATACAGGTGAATATCTCTGGGAATGGAGAGGATGACGAGACATGAGAGGAGGGTGAGGTGTGGGTAATAAGCAGCAGCTCTTGTCCATCCTCTCTGTACTTCATGTCTCCTCATCAACTCCATTCCTACAGAGATTCCGCTGAAGTTCTTATCATCTGTATTCAGTATCGTAATCCCTCACAAATAGAAGAGTAGGAGAAGGAGGCAGCTCTTTACCTCAGTGTTTTAAAGTAACTTGTCCTCATGTGTGATCAGGGCAGGTTTTGTGTGAACTAATAGGACAGCGGCCATTTTGTTTCCCCTGATGATTGCTCCCCAGACAAAACGAGCCATTATAAATAATGAAAGGTATTTGAGAATATATTTATAATAAAGTAATATTTAAAGGGAACCTGTCACCGGGATTTTGTGTATAGAACTGAGGACATGGGTTGCTAGATGGCCACTAGCACATCTGCAATACCCAGTCCCCATAGCTCTGTGTGCTTTTATTGTGTAAAAAAAACACGATTTGATACATATGCAAATTAACCTGAAATGAGTTCTGTACGTGAGATGAGTCAGGGACAGGACTCATCTCAGGTTAATTTGCATATGTATTAATTTGTTTTTTTTTACACAATGAAAGCACACAGAGCTATGGGGACTGGGTATTGTGGATGTGCTAGCGGCCATCTAGCAACCCATGTCCTCAGCTCTATACACAAAATCTCGGTGACAGGTTCCCTTTAAGTATTTTCATTTTCTTAATTCCCGGAGAACCCCTTTAAGTAGGATCTGTCATCTCTTCTGACACGTGTTTTTGTAAATCATTTTGGAGACTATTTACTCATAAATCTGCATCGTACCGCTACTCTCCTATTCCTCTTGGAAATGTAATCATCTATTGATATCTGGGTGTTACCATGCCGTTTGTCCCTACGTACGGACAGCGTCCAATCAGGCTCTGTAGTAGCACACGCTGTTGCGAAGGGGAACAATTATCTCCAGAATTCAAAGGAATCAATCAATAATTCTGGAGGAATGGATCAAGACAGTTCTAAGAAAAGTTGCTCCAGATATGCAATGTCATGGGGAATACTGGTACTAAAACAGGCCTACCAAGAGAAGGAACAGGTCCTTTTTAAGCTCAGTACAGCCTGTATTCCGCGCTCAGCTTGCCATCCCACATATACACATCTGATATCACTGACTGTATATATTAGGTTACTCTTACACGAGGTTCCCCAATTTCAGTGGGTTCGTAAAAGGTGACCCACCACCAAAAAGGTAGCTCATTGAGCACCCAGTACGCTAGGAGAGCGGGCCGGGTGAGGAGCACAGTAGCCGGAGATGTTCCGGGCAGCAGTAATCTCACTAAGGTGTTAACAGCATTTCCACATAGCGGAGGACAGGCAGAACAGCAGGGGGTCCAGGCCAGGGGTAGCAGCTGCCCCCTCCAGCTCTCGCCCGTTGTGACAGAGTTACTGTGCGTTCACGACCGAAGGACTACTCACTGAATGAGCACCATTTCAATCTGGCATGGCGCTGGTCCTATCACCTCCGCATGGTGGCTGGATGACATCACAAGAGCATGAGATGGAGCTCGAACAAGATACAGTGGATATAAAAAGTCTACACACCCCTGTTAGAATGTCAGGTTTCTGTGATGTAAGAAAAAAAAAATGACCCAAAGAAATCATTTCAGAACTTTTTCCACCTTTAATGTGACCTATAAACTGTTCAACTCAATTGAAAAATAAACTGAAATCTTTTAGGTAGAGGGAAGAAAAAATTTAAGAATAAAATATGATTGCATAAGTGTGCACACTCTTAAACTAATACTTGTTGAAGCACCTTTTGATTTTATTACAGCACTCAGTCTTTTTGGGTATGTGTCTATCAGCATGGCTCTTCTTTGCAAAAACACTCCAAATCTGTCAGATGCGAGGGCATCTCCTGGGCACAGCCCTCTTCAGATCACCCACAGATTTTCAATCGGATTCCAGTCTGGGCTCTGGCTGGGCCATTCCAAAACTTTAATCTTCTACTGGTGAAGCCATTCCTTTGATGATTTGGATGTATGCTTTGGGTCGTTGTCATGCTGAAAGAAGAAGTTCCTCTTCATGTTCAGCTTTCTAGCAGAAGCCTGAAGGGTTTGTGCCAATATTGACTGGTATTTGGAACTGTTCATAATTCCCTCTAGCTTAACTAAGGCCCCAGTTCCAGCTGAAGAACAACAGCCCCTTGGCAAGATGCTGCCACCACCATGCTTCACTGTGGGTATGGTGTTCTTTTGGTGATGTGCAGTGTTGTTTTTGCGCCAAACATATCTTCTGGAATTATGGCCAAAAAGTTGAACCTTGGTTTCATCAGACCATAAGGCCTCTTCCACGCAGGTGCAATGCGAGAGGTGAACGCATTGCACCCGCACTGAATCCGGACCCATTAATTTCTATGGGGCTGTGCACATGAGCGGTGATTTTTACGCATCACTTGTGGGTTGCATGAAAATCGCAGCATGCTCTACTTTGTGCGTTTTTCACGCAACGCAGGCCCCATAGAAGTAAATAGGGCTGCGTGAAAAATCGCAAGCAAGTGCGGATGTGGTGTGATTTTCACGCATGGTTGCTAGGAGACAATCGGGATGGGGACCTGATCATTATTATTTTCCCTTATAACATGGTTAGAAGGGAAAATAATAGCATTCTTAATACAGAATGCTAAGTAAAATAGTGATGCAGGGGTTAAAAAAAAAAAACACATTTAACTCACCTTAATCCACTTGTTCGCGCAGCCCGGCTTCTCTTCTTTCTTTCTTCTTCTTCTTCGAGGAAAAGGACCTGTGGTGATGTCACTGCGCTCATCACATGGTCCGTCACATGATCCATCACAATGGTGGTGGATCATATGGTGGACCATGTGATGAGCACAGTGACGTCACCACAGGTCCTTTTCCTCACAGAATAAGACAGAAGAGAAGCCGGGCTGCACGAACAAGTGGATTAAGGCGAGTTAAATTATTTTTTTTAACCCCTTCAGCCCTATTTTACTTAGCATTCTGTATTAAGAATGCTATTATTTTCCCTTATAACCATGTTATAAGGGAAAATAATAAAATCTACACAACACCTAACCCAAACCTGAACTTCTGTGAAGAAGTCTGGGTTCGGGTACCAAATATGCCGATTGTTTTCATGCACGTGCAAAACGCATTAAAATGTTTTGCACTCGCGCAGGAAAAATCATGCATTTTCCCGCGATGCACTCGCATCCTATCCGGCCCAAATCCATGACGCCCGTGTGAAAGAGGCCTAACACCTTTTTCCACATGCTTTTGGGAGACTTCAGATGTGTTTTTGCAAAATGTAGCCTGGCTTGGATGTTTTTCTTCGTAAGAAAAGGCTTTCGTCTTGCCACTCTACCCCATAGCCCAGACATATGGTGAATACGGGAGATTGTTGTCACATGTACCACACAGCCAGTACTTGCCAGATATTCCTGCAGCTCCTTTAATGTTGCTGTAGGCCTCTTGGTCGCCTCCCAGACCAGTTTTCTTCTTGTCTTTTCATAAATTTTGGAGGGACGTCCAGTTCTTGGTAATGTCACTGTTGTGCCATATTTTCTCCACTTGATGATGACGTCTTCACTGTGCTCCATGGTATATCTAATGCCTTGGAAATTCTTTTGTACCCTTCTCCTGACTGATACCTTTTACAATGAGATCCCTCTGATGCTTTGAAAGCTCTCTGTGGACCATGGCTTTTGCTGTGGGATGCAACTAAGAAGATTTCAGGAAAGACCAACTGAACTATATTTGGGGTTAATCAGAGGCACTGTAAATGATGGCAGGTGTATGCTGACTCCTATTTAACAGGATTTTCAATGCGATTGCTTAATTCTGAACACAGCTGCATCCCCAGTTATAAGAGGGTGGGCACACTTATGCAACCACATTATTTTAGTTTTTTCTGTTTTCTTCCCTCCACCTTAGATATTTCAGTTTGTTTTTCAATTGAGTGTTACAGTTTATAGGTCACATTAAAGGTGGAAAAAAGTTCTGAAATGATTTATCTTTGTCACATTTTTTTACAGCACAAAAACCTGACATTTTAACGGGGGTGTGTAGACTTTTTATATCCACTGTATGTTATCAAAGGAACAGGATACAGCCGCATCGGACGCCCCCTCCTGTTCTGTGCCCCTGGGATCAGTCTGGCCACCAAGCCACTTTTATGGGGTCATGTGACCCTTTAAGGGGTTTTCTGAGATTCTGATTAATGATGACCTATCCTCAGGACAGGTGGGGGTCCAAAACCTGACACTCCCACCGATCAACTGTTTGAAGAGGCCAGTGACGTCACGCACATCGGTCACATGGCCGAAGCACACCTCAGTCCCTTTCAGGTGAATGGGGCTGAGCTGCAATACCAAGCATAGCCACTATCTGATGGACGACGCTGTGCAGCCGCGACCTCCTCAAATGGACAATTCCCCGGTGACGAACCCGTCGATCTGATATTGATAACCTATCCTGGGTATAACCCCATTGAGATTATAGGGGGTCCTTAATTTTATATCCAGTTAGGACCATATGTATTTTATTCGGGGCTCGTTCAGATGACCATATGAATGGGTCCACACCTGATACGCAATTTTGCGGAATGGGTGTGGACCCATTCATTTCACCATGTGCTGTCCGCATCCGTAGTACCATTCCGCGGCCCCACAAAAAAAAGACAGAGCATGTCCAATTCTTCTCCGGACAAGAATAGGCATTTCTATCACTGTGCCGGCAAAACGCACACGGGCCGGTATCAGTGTTTTGTGGACCCACAGTTTGCAGACCACAAAACACTACGGTCATGTGAATGCGCCCTTAAAGGGAACCTGTCACAGGGATTTGGGGTATAGAGCTGAGGACATGGGTTGCTAGATGGCCGCTAGCACATGTGCAATACCCAGTCCCCATAGCTCTGTGTGCTTTTATTGTGGAAAAAAAAAACGATTTGATACATATGCAAATTAACCTGAGATGAGTCCTGTCCCTGACTCATCTCACATACAGGACTCATCTCAGGGTAATTTGCGTATGTATCAAATCGGTTTTTTTACACAATAAAAGCACACAGAGCTATGGGGAAGGGATATTGCGGATGTGCTAGCGGCCACCTAGCAACCCATGTCCTCAGCTCTATACACAAAATCCCAGTGACAGGTTCCCTTTAAAGAGAGTTTTCATGATCGCCTGCATCCTAGTTAAAGAGATTTCCTTATAAACAACATTTATCCACAGGATAGGTGACAATTATACCACCGCTGGGGGTCTAACTGCGGGAACCACCACCGATCATGTGAACGCTGGCCTGTGTGAATGGAGCAGTAATGTGCACTCCACTCAATTCTGAAGACAGCCCAGTGCTATATTCAGCAATCCCATTGAAATCAATGGAGCGGTGATCATGCATGAGCACTAACGCTCCACTCACAGAGAAGACTCAGGGAACCCCAGTCTCATGATCGGCAGGATCAGAGAGGTCGGACACCCTGCAATATCCTGTGGACAGGTGATAAATGTTGCTTATGGGGAAGCCTCCTTAAAGGAGATGTCTGGGACTTTGAAGACCTATCCTCAAGATGGAGGGTCCTCAGTCCTGGGACAAAAGCCGTGTCCTCTTCATAGTACACCGAGCACAGCGCCGTACATGGTATAGTGGCTGTGCTTGGTACTGCAGCTCAAACTCATTCATGTGAATGGGATTAAGCAGTCAGAAGGCCATGTGACCGATAGACGTCATAGACTAAGGATGAGATGACTGGCAGGGCTGCCGGGAGTCGGACCCCCCTCCGATCTGATATTGATTGGTGGGGGTAGAGGACTTAGGGTAAATGCACACGTTGAGGATTTGTGTGCGGACAATCCGCAGGTGTTTGCAGGTAAATCAGTGTAGCCAATCCGCATCAATTTGTGCAGATTTACATGCAGGTTTGATGTGGATTTTTACTTTCCCCATTGAAGTGAATGGAGAAAATTCGGTCAGGAAAAATAAAATACTTTGACATGCTGAAGTTTTTAAAATCTGCACGGAAAAAAAAAAAAATCGGCATCGACTTCGCGTGCATCTACCCATATGGTTACTGGAGTGAATGGGAGCGTTGCTGTAGTAACCAGCCCCCTCCACTACAAGGTGGGTGGCGCTGTGTATTTTAGAGATGGAGCTACTGCAGAGGAGCCGATACGTGGCAGATCTGATACTGAAGGCCCATCCTGCTGAGCACAGGTCACCCATATATAAACACTGGACAACCCCTTTAATGACCAGACAGTTTTTGCTCATTTAGCTCATCTTGTGTTTTAAGATGTTGGCATATCAAATTAATTTATGCAACAGTTAATTATGCTGACAAGATTTATTTTTCTTAAAATTTTTTTTTCCTGGGTATAACCCCATTAAAATTATAGGGGTCCTAAATTTTATATCCCGTTAGGACCATATGCATTTTATTAAGGGCTCGTTCAGATGGGCGTATGAATGGCACATAATATGTCCCCCAAGAAGTCATTAAAAGACGACTTTTTTTGGACTGTAAAAGTCCTTTTACATGGACCGATGTATGAGGCAATTATTGGGAATGAACCAGAAATTACTGATAAATGCCTGATTGTCAGCAGAGATGAGGGCTGCATTTACACGCAGCAATCACCTCCGCTGTACGGGGACAAGCAATCACTACAGTCATCGCTCATCCCCGTGGCGATCTGCTGCCCAGAAAGACGCTGAGCATTCGCTCGTTCCTATAGTGATTGCCGACACAAAGGTCAAATTATCGGAAACAAAGATTTCTAAAAACTTGCATCCCCAATAATTGCCCCGATTGTCAGTCTGTGTAAAGGGACCTTTCTACGGTAACTGTGGCATTCGAGGGATGAAATCAGGTGAACGGGTGAAATCAGCCGCCTCGACAGTCAGTGAGCAGGAGAACGAGCTGCAATCATATGGCGTACGTGTACGGTGCTCTGGAGTGCTTGGTCATTAACAGGTTAAGTTCCGCATTAAAGGGGCTATCCAACTTTATTTTTTTTAGATCACAGAGTGGCCGGTGACCTGTAACTCATGCGGCACATCACTGGGTGACAGGCCACTGCTGAGGCCAGTGATTGGCTGCAGCGGTAATGTGCCAATCATCAACAGGAAGACGGGAACTGCGGAGCTGGCGGTGGAGACACGGTAAGTAAGTAGGATCCCCACTGGCCACTAAAAAGAAAAAAAAAAAAGTTGGATAATCCCTTTAAATCTCTGTCAAACACGCAAATCATGTATTGTGTATGGGGGAGGCCGTGAACAGAAATGTCGGGGGAGGGAAGGGTCAGGCATGTTAGATATCACCAAGCCGCCGCCTGATCCGTCTGGCAGTGGCTTATTCTCTTCTTCCCATTCAAGTTACGTAAAAGGTTAAAGGGGTTTTCCGGGTTCAGAGCTAAACCTGGACATACCCACATTTTCACCCCGGCAGCCCCTGTGATATGAGCGCTGGATCGCGCAGGGCGAGGGCTGCTCGTTTACCTCGGCACATTACCAGACGGGGGCTCCCGCCCAGCAGCGCAGTCACTGACGTTACAGGCTCTGTTGGGTCAGCTTTAGCGGTTTACAGGCTAGGGCAGCGCTAAAGCCCACCTATCAGTGCCGGTGACATCACCGGGCTCACTGCTAGGCCCCACGGAGAGCCCGGTACATCACCGGATCTCCAGAAAATACCTTTGCCCTGCGCGATTCAGCATCAGAGCAAGTATAGGACTGTGCTATCAGGGGCCGACCCTTCCCTTCCATAAAATGTGGAATGCACACAGCTGGTATCCGCGTTTTCCAGATGTGCAATGAACACATACTGCCATACCCCTGCATCAGCGACAGCCTGTAGGCTGCCCATTCACACGGCACAGCAGGCAGTAGGGATTAGCTGCACAGATTAACTTTAGGGGCCCTTTAAGACTTTTGCATGGGTCACCCATTCCCCACAAGGTTGGGCTGGCTGCACATTAGACAGCGGGGAGCCCAACCACATCTCCTGACCCTCCATACACCTGCATCCTCAGCTCATCTATGCATGTCGTGAATGGGGAGAAAGCAGTTGCTAGACACCTCTGACAGCGACCTATGTCCCCAAGTAGAAAAGGATCGGCAGCTCATCTACTGTTGGGGAAGGGGGGGGGGGGGGGGGTGGCGGGGGCCAATCCTGCAAATGAGCAGCCTCAGCCAACACTTATCTAATGTGTATGAGCAGCTTCCTGGGTGACCTGTACAAATATGGGTGTCATGTCTCTGACTGACAGTGAAGGGTTAACAAAGCAGCACCATTATCAAGGGACTTTACCCTCCGGTACTGGGAGACATCAGGTGATCAGCGACCGCCCGATACTGGGAGACATCAGGTGATCAGCGACCGCCCGATACTGGGAGACCTCAAGGGATCAGAGACCGCCCGGTACTGGGAGACATCAGGGGATCAGAGACCGCCCGGTACTGGGAGACATCAGGGGATCAGAGACCGCCCGGTACTGGGAGACATCAGGGGATCAGAGACCGCCCGGTACTGGGAGACATCAGGGGATCAGAGACCGCCCGGTACTGGGAGACATCAGGGGATCAGAGACCGCCCGGTACTGGGAGACATCAGGGGATCAGAGACCGCCCGGTACTGGGAGACATCAGGGGATCAGAGACCGCCCGGTACTGGGAGACATCAGGGGATCAGAGACCGCCCGGTACTGGGAGACATCAGGGGATCAGAGACCGCCCGGTACTGGGAGACATCAGGGGATCAGAGACCGCCCGGTACTGGGAGACATCAGGGGATCGGTGGCTTCCCGGTACTGGGAGACATCAGGTGACTCAGTAGTGCAGCCTCAGGATTCATTCCTGCAACTTCAAGTGACCATATCTTGGCAGAATTGTGACCAAATCTTGATAAATAGAAAAAAAATGATATATATATATATTCTGTGATAAACCAAAAACTGCCAGGGACTACATCATAGAAGGTGTCACGGGCACGAATTACACCTGATTAAAAGGTGCCAGTCGTGGATTGTCATGGCATAGAAACCAATTATCGCAGAGCCCGGCTACAGATGCCACGGCTCAGCACTGGCATGGCCATGTCACATACTGTCCTGCCAGGCATTAGAGGGGGGCTTCCCAATTCTGCCAACACTGCTTCATGCCCACATACCATTGTGCCCAACTCATGGCGGCACAATACATACCACTAAATAATAAAAAAATAAAAAACTGCTGAAGGGCTATGATGAAGGCTGTCTGCCATGATCTCCCAGTAGCACTGAGCGACCCTGACTAGCTGGCAGCCCCCGCTATACCTCACTATAACTCTACTTCGCGTCTCGAATACTTTTGACCCTCCGCGGCCCCCCGTCTACCAGTTCCCAGGCCCTCATTCTCCACAGCCACATTTCCTACAATCATCTCTGTACAGCCCCGTTTCCGCGGCCCTCCCATCCCCCCTCACATGCGCCCGGACACCTCACATAGCCCCCCCAGCCCTCAATTTACCTCATAGTACTTCATGGCTCCGCCGAGGGCTTACGCCACACTTACAGTCAGCCGTTACCTGCCAAGGAACCAGCCAGGGGCAGGGCAAACTGCTCGACATGGTGACGGACAGCAGCTACAGCCAATCCGATGGTGAAACCAGAGTTAATGGGCGGGGCTATAGAACGCTCAGCCAGTCGCAGTTTCAGTTCCTTGTATGGGCGGAATTAGACGACCGTGCAATAGGCGGGGTCAAGGGAGGGGCTTGAATGAGTGACAGACAACCAACCAATAGAAAGCATGATGGCACGTTTCTACCCATCCAATGGGCGTCGGAGGTGTGCCGGGAATGATTGACAGAAGTCGGGCTATTTGTAGCGGGGCACATGGGAGGGGGCTGGGTGCGCACTGCCTCATGTGCGCGGTCTGTGGCCACCATGGATTGTCCCTTGTACTAGGCCGGTTGCTATGGCAACAGCATAGCCTTTCTTTTAATAAATAACTAAAACCCAGAGAAAAATCCTAAATGGAAAACAACAATGTACTGACAACCACTATTAATCCGTTGTGACTTCCCTCACACAGTTCTGTTTTTTTTTTTTTGCAGCCTTTTAGGTTTGTGAAGACACAGCCATTTTTCATCTGAAGGACCTGGCCATTTTTTTGCAAATCTGACCTGTGCCACTTTATGTGGTGATAACTTTGGACCGCTTTTACCTATCAAAGCCATTTGTTTTCTCGTGACACATTGTACTTCATGTTAATGGTAAATTTGAATCGATATATTTCACCTTCATGTATTAAAAAAAAAAAATTACAAAAAAATATATGAAAAATTTTTTGCAATTTTCAGAATTTGAATTTCTCAGCTTTTAAGGCAGGTAGTGATAGCACATAAAGTGGTCGTTACTTTACATTCCCCATAGATCTACTTTATGATTGCCCCATTTTGTAAATGTAATAAAAAAATATATATATTAGGACGTTAACCGCCTCTGGACCGCCTAACGCAGGATCGCGTTCCGGAGGCGGCAGTCTCGGGGAAAGAGTCACACATCTATGCGTCATCTCGCGAGATGACGCTCAAAGCCGGCCCACGCATGTGCAACGCGGGCCGGCAAAAGTTCGAGGGGGGGTTACATCATCAGCCTGCCAGCCAATGATCATCGCTGGCAGGCTGATGATTTTCAAAAAAATGAATCACAAGCAAGTTAACACTTTATATTTATAAATATAAGGTGTTAAATGGCTTCTCTGCTCCTCTGCTGGTCCTTTTGGTCGGTTGGTTCCAGCAGAGGAGCACAGTTCACAGTGAGTACACCAAACAGCACACCTAGCCCCCAGATCACCCCCCATCACCCCAATTAACCCCTTGATCGCCCCTGTCAATCACCTAGTGAAAGGGAAAAAAGTGATCAGTGTAAACTGTCACTTTTTTTTCCACTGGTATTGACTGATAGTTTTAGGGATAGTTTAGGTCCCTTGGTTAGATGGTTAGCGATCGTTTAGCGCCCAGCCCACCACACCGCAGTCACTGATTCGCTGATTAGCGTATCGCTAATCAGCATTTGTACTTTTATAGTATCTGTAAGTGATCAAAACTGATCACAGTCAGATCTATAATAGTATTAGTGTCACCTTAGCTCGCCCTCCACCCAAAACGCAGTGTTTGCCCGATCAGGCCTGATCGGTCGCCCACACGTGCGTTCACCCACACCCGCCCGCCGCAGTGACAACATTTTTTTATTTTTTTTGATCACTGCACATTCACTTTCCAAGCGCTGCGGCGATAAAAAAATCTGTTTTGATATTTTTTATCAACCGCAGCGGCCTCCGGTACTTCGCTAGCCTCCCATTTGTAAGACAGGCTTGCTTTTTTTTCTTGGGTAGTCTCAGGGAATACCCCTAAATTTAGTTGCCCACATGTCAAACAGGGGGTATTCTTCTGAAGAGGCCTACAGGCTTCTGACCTAGTCGGATGAGGAATGGGAACCCTCATCTGACGAATCCAGCGGGTCAGAATATGAACCTGTAGAAAGCAGTGGCTCTCTGACCCAAAGTTCGGACGAGGAGGTTGAGGTCCCTGATACCACCAGGCGTACCCGGCCCCGTGTCGCTAGACCACAGGTTGCGCAGGATCCGCTTCAAGGGCAGCAGAGTGGGGCTGGCGTTGTCGGATTATGTGGTGAGGCATACACCAGCAGCGCAGCCCACCCTGGACCTAGTACCAGCACTGCCGTACAACATGGTGAAGTGGCAAGCACCAGAAGGGCAGTTGAAGCTGGTACGGTGGCACATGCAATAGTTACCCCGTCGCAGCCACCGCACAGACAGGCCTGTAGAGCCCCTAGAGTCCCTGAGGTGCTGGCAAACCCTGATTGGCAGTCCCCAACTTCAGCCGCACCTGTAGTTCCCCCTTTCACCGCCCAGTCCGGAGTTCGGGTTGAGACAGCTCAGATCGGTTCGGCCCTGGGATTTTTTTAGCTGTTCTTGACTGCGGAGCTCTTGGACATAGTCGTGGCAGAAACAAATCGGTATGCCACTCAATTTATAGCCGCCAATCCGGGAAGCTATTATGCCCAGCCTTTCCGGTGGAAACCCGTCCAAGTTTACGAATTAAAAAAATTTCTGGGCCTTCTCCTCAACATGGGTCTAACCAAAAAGCATGAATTGCGGTCATATTGGTCCACAAACCCAATTCATCACATGCCCATGTTCTCTGCTGCCATGTCCAGGGCACGATTTGAGACCATCCTGTGTTTCCTGCACTTTAGCGACAACACCACCTCCCGTCCCAGAGGCCACCCAGCTTTTGACCGGCTCCACAAAGTTCTGCCCCTCATAGACCACTTCAACAACAAATTTGCAGATTTGTATACCCCTGAGCAAAACATCTGCGTAGACGAGTCCCTTATACATTTTACTTGGCTTCAAACAATACATCCCAAGCAAGCGCACCCAGTATGGGGTCAAATTGTATAAGCTCTGTGAAAGGGCCACAGGCTATACCCACAAATTTCGGATCTATGAGGGTAAAGATCAGAGCCGGTCGGTTGCCCTGACTACCTGGGGAGCAGTGGGAAGACAGTCTGGGACTTGGTGTCACCCTTATTTGGCAAGGGGTACCATCTTTATGTGGACAATTTCTACACAAGTGTGCCCCTCTTCAGGCATTTGTTCCTAGAACAGATTGGCTGCTGTGACACCGCGCGACCTAGTCGCCGGGGCTTCCCCCAACGGCTCGTTACCACCCATCTTGCAAGGGGGGAGAGGGTTGCCTTGTGTAACCAAGAACTGCTTGCGGTGAAATGGAGAGACAAGCGTGACGTTTACATGCTCTCCTCCATTCACGCAGACACGACAACACAAATTGAACGAGCAACCAGTGTCATTGAAAAGCCCATCTGTGTCCACGACTATAATTCGCTCATGTGAGGGGTGGACTTCAATGACCAGATGTTGGCTCTGTATTTAGTTTCCCGACGCACCAGACGGTGGTATAAGAAGGTGTCTGTATATTTAATTCAATTGGCTATGTACAATAGTTTTGTTCTCTACAGTAAGGCTGGGAGAACAGGATCCTTCCTCAAATTTCAGGAAGAGATCATCGAGAACCTCCTGTATCCAGGAGGTTCCGTGCCCCCAACCACCAGTGTAGTGAGCCATCTACACGAGCGACATTTCCCCAATGTCGTTGCTGGTACCTCAACCCAACCGTCACCTGTCAACCTGTCGTGTCTGTAGCAGGGGTGGAATAAGGCGTGACACCCGCTAATTCTGTCCTGACTGCCCTGACCACCCTGCCCTATGCTTTGGGGAGTGTTTCCGTAAGTACCACACACAGGTACACTTAGCATAGGGATTGCATCTCACAGGACAGGCACACAGGGCTATTAGGGCCCATTCACACAGAGCTGCTGCAAACCTCTCCTTTCACCTGGGACAAAGTGCATAATGTACTTCGCCACATCTTTGGGCGATTTGCGCTTTGCACATTGTCCCATGGGGAAGGAGAGGTTTGTCCTATAAAGGTAAAAAAACAAAAACAAAAAAAAATCACCGGTAAGCAAAAAAGTTAACGTTCTGTTCAAAAAGTTAAATAAAGTTTATATGTTCCGTTCAAATGTTATTAGAAAGTTAATAAATGTATTGCGTTGCGGCCTGGTTTTTTCTTTTTTGTTTAGTTTTTTTACCTTCCAGGTGGACCAACCGATCGACTAGCTGCAGCACTGATGTGCATTCTGACAGAAGCATTGTGCTGCTGTCAGATTACACACAAGTCAGTGTATGCGGCGCTGCAAGATGAGATTTCTCCTCTGCAGTAAAAGATACGTTTGCCGAGGCATATGAACTGAGGAGGCGGCGGTGTTCATATGCTTTGGCAAAACCCTTGTGATATAAAAAAAATTAAAATAAATCCCGGCAATGATTTATTCATCCACATCGATTGATGTGAATGGAGAAATCAGGTTTGCCACGGCATATGAACTAAGTGGGTATGGATGTTGGGCGGAGCTCCTATGTCCTGGCAGACGCCTTTCCCCTCCTTTTTTTTTTTTGGGCAGAGATTTTTTCATCCACCTTGATCAATGCGAATGAAGAAATCTGTGCCGTTCATTTTTTCTTTCAGCCCAGAGGCTGAACGGAAAAAGAAAATCTCATTACCTGTATGCTCAATATAAGGAGAATAGCAGAAACTCCTAATGCTGGCCATACACGTAATGATTGCGGAGACCCTCAAATGCCAGGGCAGTATAAACACCCCACAAATGACCCCATTTTGGAAAGAAGACACCCCAAGGTATTCGCTGAGGGGCATATTGAGTCCATGAAAGATTGAAATTTTTGTCCCAAGTTAGCGGAAAGGAAGATTTTGTGAGAAAAAACAAAAAAAAATAATTGCTGCTAACTTGTGCCCCAAATTATTTTTTTCTATGAACTCGCCATGCCCCTCATTGAATACCTTGGGGTGTCTTCTTTCCAAAATGGGGTCACATGTGGGGTATTTATACTGCCCTGGCATTTTAGGGGCCCTAAAGCATGAGAAGAAGTCTGGGATCCAAATGTCAAAAAATGCCCTCCTAAAAGGAATTTGGGCCCCTTTGCGCATCTAGGCTGCAAAAAAGTGTCACACATGTGGTATCGCCATACTCAGGAATGTGTTTTGGGGTGTCATTTTACATATACCCATGCTGGGTGAGATAAATATCTTGGTCAAATGCCAACTTTGTATAAAAAATGGGAAAAGTTGTCTTTTGCCGAGATATTTCTCTCACCCATCATGGGTATATGTAAAAAGACACCCCAAAACACATTGCCCTACATTGCCCCACATGTGTGACACTTTTTTGCAGCCTAGGTGGGCAAAGGGGCCCACATTCCAAAGAGCACCTTTCGGATTTCACAGGGCATTTTTTACACATTTTGATTTCAAACTACTTCTCACGCATTAGGGCCCCTAAAATGCCAGGGCAGTATAACTACCCTACAAGTGACCCCATTTTGGAAAGAAGACACCCCAAGGTATTCCGTGAGGGGCATGGCGAGTTCCTAGAATTTTTTATTTTTTGTCACAAGTTAGCGGAAAATGATGATTTCTTTTTTTTTTTTTCTTACAAAGACAAAGTCTCATATTCCACTAACTTGTGACAAAAAATAAAAACTTCCATGAACTCACTATGCCCATCACGAAATACCTTAGGGTGTCTTCTTTCCAAAATGGGGTCACTTGTGGGGTAGTTATACTGCCCTGGCATTTTAGGGGCCCTAATGCGTGAGAAGTAGTTTGAAATCAAAATGTGTAAAAAATGCTGAAATCCTAAAGGTGCTCTTTGGAATGTGGGCCCCTTTGCCCACCTAGGCTGCAAAAAATTGTCACACATGTGGTATGGCCGTACTCAGGAGAAGTTGGGGAATGTGTTTTGGGGTGTCATTTTGCATATACCCATGCTGGTTGAGATAAATATCTCAGCAAAAGACAACTTTTCCCATTTTTCTATACAAAGTTGGCATTTGACCGAGATATTTCTCTAAATTTCGAGCTGAACCCGGACATACCCTTATTTTCACCCAGGTAGCCCCCCTGAGCCTAGCATCAGAGCATCTCATGCTCCGATGCGCTCCCTTGCCCTGCGCTAAATCGCGCACGGCACAAGCTCTTTTGTTTTCAATAACACACGGCCGGACGGAAACTTCCTCCCGGCAGTGTGTTCTGTGACGTCACCGACTCTGATGGAGCCCCAGTACGTCACCGGATCTCCCAAAAATGCCTTTGCCCTGTGCGATTTAGCGCAGGGCAAAGGAGAGCATCGGAGCATGAACTGCCCTGATGCTCAGGTCAGGGGGGCTGCCGGGCTGAAAATGGAGGTATGTCCGGGTTCAGCTCTGAATCCGGACAACCCCTTTAAAGGGGATGATCACTCCTATGGCCTTTTCGGCAGATATCCCCAGCATGGCCGGACCTGCGGAGGGAATCATACTGATCTGATGACTGCTGCTAGGTTTCGGCTCCGTTGTCAGGTCTTACTGCATCAACCATTTTGACATGGATCACTTGGCTGTGTGAACCGAGAGCAAGGCAGGTGGTTTGACTCCGCAACCAGAAAAGAGTGCGTACGCAGAAGTCAAGATTAAGAAAATTGCATTTACTATAAATATACCTGTGTACAGCGGCTCACCCCACCTCTTCCAAGGACCCGGTGCTCACTCCGCGGATTCACCCAAATCCGTTAAGAAAAATGCAAATAAATGAAGTAATTGGAGGGCACACAAATATCTGACTACATTCAAGGCAGGATATCAATAATCCTAATTTATTCACATAAAACTAATGTATTGGCATAAAACTCATAAAATCTACATACATATAATATAAAACATAAATGTGTACATATGTCCAGGTGGTAATATTCAGTCAGCTCTGTGACCATGTATCATCGCCAGGTCGGCGTCAATCGTAAATGTCCACGCTGAATATAATCGCCTGGTGGCGCTTCAGTCACTTATGATTGTCCGCACTAGATCACCCGTTCAGGCGTCTGCATGCAATAGGAATCACTGGTATAATATTTTCAAATAAGCCCCATAGGGCAGAGTACTTTACCCCTCTTCTGTTCCTGCCCGGCATCCCGAGCAGTTAGCAGGTCTCAAACGTGGCGTCCAACGTGACCTAGCTGTATCTCACGTATTACACACTGCTCTGTGAAAGGCTGGTGATGCGCTGGGTCCTAGAGTCCGGACCGTATGTTGATCTTTATATCGAATGTCGTTTCACAGGGGGTCCGAGGGGTAGGATGCCCGATGCTGTTGGCACCTCAATATTCCATAGTGGAGTCCTGTGCTGTCATGAACCGTACGCGTTTCGGGGATCAAGCCCCTTCCTTAGCGGCAATGACAGCTACTAGAATCACTTATCCTTAAATATCCTCATTGTAGCAAAGCATTCTGGAACTTTGGTTACATTAGGCACCTGATCTGAATCAACTCATTTACAATCAAACTAATTATTCAACATACTTTACAAAAAGGGGTCACATATCCTCACTTGGACTTCCTAATCGCTTTGTATGTCAAAAAACGCACAGTTTTTGCAAAACACGCACCTATGTTTTCTGTGCGTCCCTTGTCACGATTGCATCCCTAGTAGATTCTATTTGATCACTCATTATTAACTGGACAATGTATCAGACAACACATGAAAAATAACACATGAAATACTTCAGTCACTCATTTAAAAACGTATTAAATTCTACTCAGGCCAATATACTATAAATTAATAAAAGCAGGTTAACAGTGAAGTTACAGAGGTAAAGACAAGCAAAATATTCAAAACAGTATAAACAGTACGAGTCAAATACTGCAACAATTTTCACCTTTACTGTGTCCGTATTCGCCGTGCAGACACTAAGAAATAATAGTCCCAGAAACTGTCCCTAACTGACCCTAACTTTCAAGCGGGTGCGCACCCCCCTTATCCCAGTGTTCCAAGTGGACCTCTTACAGTTTGTGGAAGTGCACGGTGGGGCCCGATGTCGTCCTTTTCCTTTAACCAGTGCAGGATCCGCAACAAAGTCCTCCTCAGCAGGCCGGAAAACCAGTTGAATATAATCCAGAATTTTACAGTTACTGTCCGGTACCTCGACAGCACTGTGAGTCTCTTTACTGTTTGTGGCAATTCACTGAGCCCAATGTCGGCTCCACAGGTTAGTTGCTGCACACAGTCCTTTTTAACTTTGCTTCATTAAATGCACGGTTTCTTTGTACTCCATCCGTCTCTAGACCGAAGTTCACACAGCCTGGCTGCACAGGGAAGTCCTTTAGTATCTCCACACACGTCTTACACAACACAGAACTTGTTTTCTATCTTGCCAATATGGCAGCAGTTGCAGTTCAAGTTTCTCTTCCTCCTTCTTCCTGCTCACACTGAGGCAGGCTGACATCATAAGGGGCTGCAACACTTAGATGCTGCCTTAAAGAACTAGTATCACAGTAATACACTCTCTCTATGGTAAACTTCAATGCAAATTGGTCCTATGCTGCCATCTACTAACCAAACGAATACTGCAGCCATTTTACATTTATCTGTATTACTGAAACAGCATTATACATTAAATTTTAACACAGTTTACCAGGATAATGAAACTTAGAGACATTACATGACTGTTTCTTACAGCTGCTACAGCCAATGACTGGGGGGTTGCCCAAAAGGATATGTCAGAAAATCACCTATTGTTTAACCCCTTCAAGACACAGCCTTATTTCACCTTAAGGACCAGGTCATTTTTTTGCAAATCTGACCAGTGTCATTTTAAGTGCTGATAACTTTAAAACGCTTTGACTTATCCAGGCCGTTCTGAGATTGTTTTTTCGTCACATATTGTACTTCATGACACTGGAAAAATTAAGTCCCAAAATAAAAAATGTTTGCATAAAAAAATACCAAATTTACCCCAAGTTTAGAAAAATTTGCAAATTTCAAAGTTTCAGTTTCTCTACTTCTGTAATACATAGTAATACCCCCAAAAATTGTGATGACTTTACATTCCCCATATGTGTACTTCATGTTTGAATTATTTTTGGAATGATATTTTATTTTTTGGGGATGTTACAAGGCTTAGAAGTTTAGAAGCAAATCTTGAAATTTTTCAGAAATCCAATTTTTAGGGACCACTACAGGTCTGAAGTCACTTTGCGAGGCTTACATAATAGAAACCACCCAAAAATGACCCTATTCTATAAACTACACCCCTCAAGGTATTCAAAACAGATTTTACAAACTTTGTTAACCCTTTAGGTGTTGCACAAGAGTTATTGGCAAATGGGGATGAAATTTGAGAATTTCATTTTTTTGGCTAATTTTCCATTTTAACCAATTTTTTCCACTAACAAAGCAAGGGTTAACATCCAAACAAGACTGTATCTTTATTGCCCTGACTCTGCCGTTTACAGAAACACCCCATATGTGGCCGTAAACTACTGTACGGCCACACAGCGGGGCGTAGAGTGAAAGGTGCGCCGTATGGTTTTTGGAAGGCAGGTTTTGCTGGACTGGTTTATTTACACCATGTGCCATTTGAAGCCCCCTGATGCACCCCTAGAGTAGAAACTCCCTAAAAGTGACCCCATCTAAGAAAGTACACCCCTCAAGGTATTGAAAACTGATTTTACAAACTTTGTTAACCCTTTAGGTGTTGCACAAGAGTTATTGGCAAATGGGGATGAAATTTGAGAATTTCATTTTTTTGCCTAATTTTCAATTTTAACCCATTTTTTCCACTAACAAAGCAAGGGTTAACAGCCAAACAAGACTGTATCTTTATTGCCCTGACTCTGCCGTTTACAGAAACGCCCCATATGTGGCCATAAACTACTGTACGGCCACACAGCGGGGCGTAGAGTGAAAGGTGCGCCGTATGGTTTTTGGAAGCCAGATTTTGCTGGACAGTTTTTTTGACACCATGTCCCATTTGAAGCCCCCCTGATGCACCCCTAGAGTAGAAACTCCAAAAAAGTGACCCCATTTTAGAAACTACGGGATAGGGTGGCAGTTTTGTTGGTACTAGTTTAGGGTACATATTATTTTTGGTTGCTCTATATTACACTTTTTGTGCGGCAAGGTAACAAGAAATAGCTTTTTTGGCATCGTTTTTTTTTATTGTTATTTACAACATTCATCTGACAGGTTAGATCATGTGGTAATTTTATAGAGCAGGTTGTCACGGATGCGGCGATACCTAATATGTATAAATTTTTTTTTTATTTATGTAAGTTTTACACAATGATTTCATTTTTAAAACCAAATTTTTTTTTAGTTTCTCCATAGTCTAAGAGCCATAGTTTTTACAGTTTTGGGGCGATTATCTTAAGTAGGGTCTCATTTTTTGCGAGATGAGATGACGGCTTGATTGGCACTATGTTGGGGTGCATATGACTTTTTGATCGCTTGCTATTACACTTTTTGTGACGTAAGATGACAAAAAATAGCTTTTTCTACACCGTTTTTATTTTTATTTTTTTACGGTGGTCACCTGAGGGGTTAGGTCATGTGATATTTTTATAGAGCCGGTCGATACGGACGCGGCAATACCTAATATGTATACTTTTTCTATTTATATAAGTTTTACACAATGATTTCATTTTTGAAACAAAAAAAAATTATGTTTTAGTGTTTCCATAGTCTAAGAGCCATAGTTTTTTCAGTTTTTGGGCGATTATCTTAAGTAGGGTCTAATTTTTTGCGGGATGAGATGACGGTTTGATTGTTACAATTTTGGAGTACATGCGACTTTTTTGATCACTTTTATTATCTTTTTTGGGGAAGTAAGGTGGGCAAAATTTCTAATTCATCATAGTTTTTTATTTTTTATTTTTATGGCGTTCACCGTTCGGGAAAAGTAACATGACCGTTTTATAGATCAGGTCGTTACGGACGCGGCGATACCAAACATGTGTAGGGAATTTTATTTTTCTCATGTTTAATCAGTGATAAATGTGTTTTTTGATTTTAACTTTTTTTTTTTACTTTTTTTACTTTTTTTTTTGACCCAGACCCACTTGGTTCTTGAAGATCCAGTGGGTCTGATGTCTGTATAATACAGTACAGTACAATATATATTGCACTGTACTATATTTTACTTAGGCCTCATGCACACGACCGTTGTGTGCATCCGTGGCCGTTGTGCCGTTTTCCGTTTTTTTTCGCGGACCCATTGACTTTCAATGGGTCCGTGGAAAAATCGGAAAATGCACCGTTTTGCAGCCGAGGCCGTGATCCGTGTATCCTGTCCGTCAAAAAAATATGACCTGTCCTATTTTTTTGACGGACAACGGTTCACGGACCCATTCAAGTCAATGGGTCCGTGAAAGAACACGGATGCACACAAGATTGGCATCCGTGTCCGTGATCCGTGGCCGTAGGTTGCTTTCATACAGACGGATCCGAAGATCCGTCTGCATAAAAGCTTTTTCTGATCTAAGTTTTCACTTCGTGAAAACTCATTTCCGACAGTATATTCTAACACAGAAGCGTTCCCATGGTGATGGGGACGCTTCTAGTTAGAATACACTGCAAACTTGGTACAAGACTGCCCCCTGCTGCCTGGCACCACCCGATCTCTTACAGGGGATATGATAGCACAATTAACCTCTTCAGGTGCGGCACCTAAAGGGGTTAATTGTACTATCATATTCTCCTGTAAGAGATCAGGGCTGCCAGGCAGCAGGGGGCAGACCCCCCCTCCCCAGTTTGAATATCGTTGGTGGCACAGTGTGCGCCCACCATCGCCCCCCCTTCCTCCCTCTATAGTTAAAAATCATTGGTGGCACAGTGTGTGCCCATCGCCCCCCCCTTCCTCCCTCTATAGTTAAAAATCGTTGGTGGCACAGTGTATGCCCATCGCCCCCCCCCCTTCCTCCCTCTAGAGTTAAAAATCGTTGGTGGCACAGTGTGCGCCCACCATCGCCCCCCTCCATCTCCCCCCCCCATCATTGGTGGCAGCGGAGTTCCGATCGGAGTCCCAGTTTAATCGCTGGGGCTCCGATCGGTAACCATGGCAACCAGGAAGCTACTGCAGCCCTGGTTGCCATGGTTACTTAGCAATAGTACAATAGTAGAAGATTCATACTTACCTGCTTGCTGCTGCGATGTCTGTGACCGGCCGGGAGCTCCTCCTACTGGTAAGTGACAGTTCTTTAGCAATGCGCCGCACAGACCTTTCACTTACCAGTAGGTGGAGCTCCCGGCCGGTCACAGACATCGCAGCAGCAGGCAGGTAAGTATGAATCTTCTGCAATTGTACTATTGCTAAGTAACCATGGCAACCAGGGATGCAGTAGCTTCCTGGTTGCCATGGTTACCGATCGGAGCCCCAGCGATTAAACTGGGACTCCGATCGGAACTCCGCTGCCACCAATGATGGGGGGGGGGGGGGAATGGGAGGCCGCACACTACCACCAATGGTTGTTACTACTATAGAGAGAGGGGGGGCCGATGGTGGGCACACACTGTGCCACCAACGATTTTTAACTATAGAGGGAGGAAGGGGGGGGCGATGGGCACACACTGTGCCACCAACGATTTTTAACTATAGAGGGAGGAAGGGGGGGGCGATGGGCACACACTGTGCCACCAACGATTTTTAACTATAGAGGGAGGAAGGGGGGGCGATGGTGGGCACACACTGTGCCACCAACGATTTTTAACTATAGAGGGAGGAAGGGGGGGCGATGGTGGGCGCACACTGTGCCACCAACGATATTCAAACTGGGGAGGGGGGGTCTGCCCCCTGCTGCCTGGCAGCCCTGATCTCTTACAGGAGAATATGATAGTACAATTAACCCCTTTAGGTGCCGCACCTGAAGAGGTTAATTGTGCTATCATATCCCCCTGTAAGAGATCGGGTGGTGCCAGGCAGCAGGGGGCAGTCTTGTACCAAGTTTGCAGTGTATTCTAACCTGAAGTGTCCCCATCACCATGGGAACGCCTCTGTGTTAGAATATACTGTCGGAAATGAGTTTCACGAAGTAGCTCATATCCGACAGTATATTCTAACGTAGAGGCGTTCCCATGGTGATGGGGACGCTTCAAGTTATGTTCGGGTGTCCGCCTGGCCGTGCGGAGGCAAGCGGATCCGTCCAGACTTATAATGTAAGTCAATGGGGACGGATCCGTTTGAAGATGACACACTGTGGCTCAATTTTCAAACGGATCCGTCCCCTCTGACTTGCATTGTAATTCAGGACGGATCCGTTTGGCTCCGCACGGCCAGGCGGACGCCAAAACGACTTTTTTTTCATGTCCGTGGATCCTCCAAAAATCAAGGAAGACCCACGGACGAAAAAACGGTCACGGATCACGGACCCACGGACCCCGTTTTTTCGGACCGTGAAAAAAAACTGTCGTGTGCATGAGGCCTTACACTGAACAGATCTATGCTTTCAGCACCATGGACAGCAGGACGCCTGAGAGGCGTCCTGTTGCCATGGGAACCTTCCCCGTCTGCTCAGTTATGGTCAGAACTGCGCAGACGGGGAAGGGTAAGGACGGGGGCTCTGGGGGGGCTGTCTGGGGGCTCTCTCCCTCTCCATCGGGGGGCTGCAAAGGTACAGCAGCCCTCCGATGGGAGAGGGAGGGAGCTCCCTGAGCTGTTAACCTTTTCCATACCGCGGTCCGTACGGACCACGGTATGGAAAGGGTTAAACGGCTGACATCGCATCACCGATGTCAGACGTTTATACCAGGGTGCCAGCAATGTGCTGGCACCCTGGTATACCCACTAGACGCCAACGATGATTATAATGGGAGGCGGGCGGGGGATCGCGATCCCGCCTGCCGCACCGCCCGCCTCCCGCAACTGCCGCACCGCCCTGCACCGCCCACAAACCGCCCCCCTGCACCCCGCCACATAAATGAATTCAGGGGTGTTAAAAAAAATCGATTTGGGGCAATTTTTAGGGATCAGAAACTACATTGAGCGATCGATCATAGGGGGGGGTGCCGAAACTACCCGATCGCGGATACGGGGGGTCACAGGACCCCCCTCGGCATTGAGCCTGAGTGCCTGGCTGTGTGTAACAGCCGGCACTCAGCGCTGTCACCATGTCTGCAGACATGGTGACAGTTAAATGCGATGAGGAGTATACTAGTCATGGAGCGCTAAGTAGCAGTGCTCCATGACTAGTATACATATGTCAGGTACAGTAGATTGTCACTCTCTCCTTCTCTGATCGCTTCCCTGACAGGAATGGGGACGATCAGAGAAGGAGAGGCACACAGTCCCTCCCTAACCCCCCCCCCTTACCTGCCCCGATGCGCTGCGATTGGTCCCTCTGCAGTATTGGACCAATCACAGCGATCGTGGGCGGGTCAGGGGTCTAATACAACTCCTTCCGGCTTCTCTGGTTGCCTAGCAACCCCAGCACGCCGGCTTCACTAAATCTTCAGCGCTTCGGTCCCTGCGCTGACAGTGAAAGCCGATCACGTACATGCACGTGGGGATACGGTGAGGCACCACATTCCCCCACGTACATGTACGTGATGTTGCGTGAAGGGGTTAAAGGGGTTCTTCGGGCTTTAGTGAAAATCTCTCTGTGCACTGACCTGTGGAGGGAAGATGGTCTGCTCAGTACTCTTTCCTCTTAGGCATCAGCGACAGTACATCTGCCTACAGGTTAATTTGTCAGCCATAATGTGCTTAAAGTGATTATCCAGGAATGTGATATTGATTACCTATTCTCAGGATAGGTCATCAATATCATATCAGGGGGTGTCCGACTCCCGGCACCCCGACCGATCAGCTGTTTGAAGAGGCTGGTGAGGCATACTCAGTTAGGAAGGAAGACTAATGAATCTTTTGATGCATGTGTCTTTACAGAGGAAGAGGTTCTAAGTCAGCTGTCTAAAATTAATACAAATAAGTCAGAGGGGCCTGATGGGATACACCCAAAGCTATTAAAAGAGTTTAGCGGTAAACTAGCAAAACCATTAACAGATTTATTTAACCAATCACTGGCAACAGGAGTCGTCCCAGAAGATTGAAAATTAGCAAATGTTGTGCCCATTCATAAGAAAGGTAGTAGGGAGGAATCGGCAACTATAGGCCAGTAAGCCTGACATCAATAGTGGTGGAATTAATGGAAACCATACTTAAGGAGAGGATTGTGGAACATCTAAAATCCCATGGATTGAAAGATGAAAAACAGCATGGGTTTACTTCAGGGAGATCATGCCAAACTAATCTTATTGATTTTTTTGATTGGGTGACTAAAATAATAGATGGAGGAGGTGCAGTAGACATCACTTATCTGGGCTTTAGTAAGGCTCTTGATACTGTCCCACATAGAAGGCTTATCAATAAATTAGAGTCTTTGGGCTCGGACTCCCATATTGTTGAATGGATTAGGCAGTGGCTGAGGGACAGACAACAGAGGGTTGTAGTCAATAGAGTATATTCAGACCATGGTCTTGTTACCAGTGGGGTACCTCAGGGATCTGTTCTGGGACCCATATTGTTTAATATCTTTATCAGCGAAATTGCAGAAGGCCTCGATGGTAAGGTGTGTCTTTTTGCTGATGACACAAAGATTTGTAAGGCCTCTTTCACACTTGCGTTGTCCGGATCCGGCGTGTACTCCACTTGCCGGAATTACACGCCGGATCCGGTAAAAAGCAAGTGTACTGAAAGCATTTGAAGACGGATCCGTCTTCAAAATGCTTTCAGTGTTACTATGGCACCCAGGACGCCATTAAAGTCCTGGTTGCCATAGTAGTAGTGGGGAGCGGGGGAGCAGTATACTTACCGCCCGTGCGGCTCCCAGGGGCGCTCCAGAGTGACGTCAGAGCGCCCAATGCGCATGGATGACGTGCCATGCGATCACGTGATCCATGCGCTTGGGGCGCCCTGACGTAAATCTGGAGCGCCCCGGGAGCCGCACGGACGGTAAGTATACTGCTCCCCCGCTCCCCACTACACTTTACCATGGCTGCCAGGACTTTAGCGTCCCAGCAGCCATGGTAACCACTCTAAAAAAGCTAAACGTTGGATCCGGCAATGCGCTGAAACGACGTTTAGCTTAAGGCCGGATCAATGCCTTTCAATGGGCATTAATTCCGGATCCGGCCTTGCGGCAAGTCTTCAGGATTTTGGGCCGGAGCAAAAAGCGCAGCATGCTGAGGTGTTTTTTCCGTTCCGGAACTGAAGACATCCTGATGCATCCTAAACGGATTTCACTCCATTCAGAATGCATTAGGATAAAACTGATCAGGATTCTTCCGGCATAGAGCCCCGACGACGGAACTCTATGCCGGAAGAAAAGAACGCAGATGTGAAAGAGCCCTAACAGGGTTGATGTTCCTGGAGGGATACACCAAATGGAAAAGAAAAACTAGAGGAATGGTCAAAAATCTGGCAACTAAAATTTTATGTTGATAAGTGCAAGATAATGCACCTCCGGCGTAAAAACCCAAGAGCAGAATATACAATCAGTGATACAGTCCTAACCTCAGTATCTGAGGAAAGGGATTTAGGGGTCATTATTTCAGAAGACTTAAAGGTAGGCAGAGAATGTCATAGAGCAGCAGGAAATGCTAGCAGAATGCTTGGGTGTATAGGGAGAGGCAATACTAGTAGAAAGAGGGAGGTGCTCATGCCGCTCTACAGAGCACTAGTGAGACCTCATTTGGAGTATTGTGCTCAGTACTGGAGGCCATATCTCCAGAAGGATATTGATACTTTTGAGAGAGTTCAGAGAAGAGCTACTAAACTGGTACATGGATTGCAGGATAAAACTTACCAGGAAAGATTAACCTCTTCAGGACACATGACTTACCGGTACGGCATGTTGTCCTGGTACTTAAGGACACATGACGTACCGGTACGTCATGTGTATTTCCGATCACCGCCTCAAATCATTGAGCAGGCACCTTGGCTAAATGCGCGGGGGCGATCGCCGCAAACCGCAGGTCAATTCAGACCTGCGGTTTGCGGCTTTTACCTGTAGTCGCGGCGGCTGGCAGCGGTGCCATCGGGTCCCCATGGGGCTGTAGGGGGGACCAGATGGCATGGAAGGCAGCGCGATTCCTTCCTGAGGCATCGAAGCTGCCTTCCGATGACGTGCCTGTAAGATCCAGCCCCCTGGATCTCACAGGCCGGAAGCTGTATGAGTAATACTCACTGTATTACTCATACAGCCAATGCATTCCAATACAGAAGTATTGGAATGCATTGTAAAGGGATTAGACCCCCAAAAGTTAAAGTCCCAAAGTGGGACAAAAAATAAAGTGAAAAAAAGTTTAAAAAATAAAGTGAAAAAAAGTTTAAAAAATAAAGTTTCCCCCCCCCCCCCAAAATTAAAAGTATTAAGTAAAAATAAACAAAAACTTCATTTTCCCCAAATAAAGTAAAAAAAATTGGTAAAAAATAGGGGGGGAAAAAAAGTATACATTTTAGGTATCGCCGGGTCCGTATGGACCGGCTCTATAAACATATAACATGACCTAACCCCTCAGATGAACACCGTAAAAAAAAAAAAAAAGAAAAACTGTGCTAAATAAACAATTTTTTTGTCATCTTACATCACAAAAAGTACAACAGCAAGCGATTAAAAAAGGCATTTGCCCATCAAAATAGTACCAATCTAACTGTCACCTCATCCCGCAAAAAATGAGCCCCTACCTGAGACAATCGCCAAAAAAATAAAAAAAATATGGCTCAGAATATGTAGACACTAAAACATCTTTTTTTTGTTTTAAAAAAGCTGTTATTGTGTAAAACTTACATAAATAAAAAAAGTATACATATTAGGTATCGCCGCGTCCGTATCGACTGGCTCTATAAAAATATCACATGAACCAACCCCTCAGATAAACACCGTAAAAAATAAAAACTGTGCTAAATATACCATTTTTTGTCACCTTACATCTTCAAAAATGAAATCATTGTGTAAAACTTACAAAAATAAAAAAAAGTATACCTATTAGGTATCATAGCATCCGTAATAACTTGCTCTATAAAAATATCACTTGACCTATCACATGAATACCGTAGAAAAATAAAAATGGTGTAAAAAAAGCAATTTTTTGTCACCTTACATCACAAAATGTGTAATAGCAAGCAATCAAAAAGTCACACGCACCCCAAAATAGTGCCAATAAAACCATCATCTCATCCTGCAAAAATTATACCCTACCCAAGGTAATCGCCCAAAAACTGAAAAAATTATGGCTCTCCGACTATGAAAAACACTAAAACATGATTTTTTTGTTTAAAAAAAGAAATCATTGTGTAAAACTTACATAAATAAAAAATAAGTATACATATTAGCTATTGCCGCGTCCGTGACAACCTTGTCTATAAAAATACCACATGATCTAACCTGTCAGATGAATGTTGTAAATAACAAAAAATAAAAAAAAGACAGCTATTTCTTGTTACCTTGCCTCACAAAAAGTGTAATATAGAGCAGCCAAAAATCATATGTACCCTAAACTAGTACCAACAAAACTTCCACCCTATCCCGTAGTTTCTAAAATTGGGTCACTTTTTTGGAGTTTCTACTCAAGGGCTGCATCAAGGGGGCTTTAAATGGGACATGGTGTCAAAAAAACCAGTCCAGCAAAATCTGCCTTCCAAAAACCGTATGGCATTCCTTTCCTTCTGCACACTGCCGTGTGCCCATACAGCAGTGTACGACCACATATGGACTGGCAATAAATATTGAGTTTTGTTTGGCTGTTAACCCTTGCTTTGTTACTGGAAAAAGAGAAATTCTGAAATTTCATCTCTATTTTCCATTAATTCTTGTGGAACACCTAAAGGGTTAACAAAGTTTGTAAAATCAGTTTTGAATACCTTGAGGGGTGTAGTTTCTAGAATGGGGTCATTTTTGGGTGGTTTCTATTACCGTATGTAAGCCTTGCAAAGTGACTTCAGACCTGAACTGGTCCCTAAAAATTGGATTTTTGAAAAAAAATCATCAAGATTTGCTTCTAAACTTCTAAGCCTTGTAACATCCCCAAAAAATAAAATATCATTCCCAAAATGATCCAAACATGAAGTAGACATATGGTCAATGTAAAGTAATAACTATTTTTGGAGGTATTACTATGTATTATAGAAGTAGAGAAATTGAAACTTGGACATTTGCAATTTTTTACAAATTTTTGCTAAATTTGGTATTTTTTTATAAATAAAAATGAACATTTTTTTTCTTCATTTTACCGGTGTCATGAAGTACAATATGTGATGAAAAAACAATCTCAGAATGGCCTGGATAAGTCAAAGCGTTTTAAAGTTAACACCACTTAAAGGGACACTGGTCAGATTTGCAAAAAATGGCCTGGTTCTGAAGGTGAAAATGAGCCCGGTCCTTTGGGGTTAAAGGACCTTAACATGTATAGCTTGGAAGAAAGACGAGACAGAGGGGATATGATAGAAACTGCTAAATACATAAAGGGAATCAACAAGGTAAAAGAGGAGAGAATATTTAAAAGAAGAAAAACTGCTACAAGAGGACATAGTTTTAAATTACAGGGGTTTAAAAGTAATATCAGGAAGTATTACTTTACTGAGAGAGTAGTGGATGCATGGAATATCCTTCCTGCAGAAGTGGTAGCTGCAAGTACAGTGGAGGAGTTCAAGCATGCATGGGATAGGCATAAGGCTATCCTTCATATAAGATAGGGCCAGGGACTATTCATAGGATTCAGTATATTGGGCAGACTAGATGGGCCAAATGGTTCTTATCTGCCGACACAGCCTATGTTTCTATACTGTCTCTTTACAGCTTACCAAGCACAGTGCCATACATTGTATAGTGGCTGTGCTTGGCACTGCAGCCCAGACCCATTCACTTGATTTTTATTTTCTGATTACAGATTATTATTTTTTTAATTCTATTTTCTGAACATGATTATGGGGGCAGTCATCTTGCCTGAGCTGTTCTTAACAGCATTTACAAAGCATTTCGAAAATTACTTTACGGCAGCCCCATGGCCCATAGATAATGGTTAGGAGGGGATCTCATTGATGTCTATGGGAGAGTTTTCTAGACTAGATAAGATGCGATATCACCTATTGTGAATGGTGGATCCTGTCTTATCTATACACTGAGGTGATATCATTACAGGCAGGATTAGAATGACAGATAAGCAGGTAACTACAGTAAAGTATTTTGTACTAGACCAAGAAGTTGCACAAATTATTTGGCTTAGTGGCCAGTGCAAAAACTGCAGGATTTTATGTTTTTTGTTTAAATATAGATGTTGACATGGAAAAAAATAAATAAAAAATTCCTAAATTCCTTAATAATATGTTAAATATAAAAACGAGTCTTCTCTTTCGGGTGTAGGGCTGACGTCATCGGCGCAGACGCACTGAGGAAGGAGAAGCCAAGCGAGCGTCCTTCTCTCAGAGCGCCTACGCCGAATGAGGACCGGTACGGCGCAGGCGCTGGATTTCAGCTGCAGACAGGGCCAGCGGAAGGAGGAGAGCGCTCACTGGCCCTGTCAATCAAGTGGAGGAGGGGGCGTTTTTTTAGACCGAGGATGCAGCTGCTACCAGCAAGTCCGCCTAACTTGCTGGTAGTGAAGAAATTTGCATATCACAAAAGTACTATTTTTAAAGAATTTAAAGCACAGCCAGAGGTAAGAGGGGTATATATGGACTCTGCGTACATTAGCAATTATATTAAGTCCAATACTGAAAATTGCTGTTTGGGGGGTGACAGAAGCCCTTTAAGCCATTCTTCTAGAGTGGGATAAAGATGAAGTTGCTTAAGAACGGCAATGTTGTCTTATGCTTGAGATACCTACCTGTGCAATACTATACGCATTTGTAATCTGTCTAAGGGCTCATGGACATGAACGTATTTTCTTTCCGTGTCTGTTCCGTTAGTTTTTTTTGGGGCGTATGAGGAACCATTGATTTCAACGGGTCCACAAAAAAAAACAACTGAAGTTTCCGTATGACCTTTCCACAAAAAAATAGAACTTGTCATATTATTGAACTTGTCAAATATGGAATGCACATGGACGTCATGCGTAATTATTGTGGACCTGAAAATACATACGGTCTTGTGCATGAGCCCTAACTCATTATCAGGTAGATGTTATGTTGAGGGAAGTGTAATATTCAAGTATATATATGTTTATATGCCCTGACATATATGCATATATATGGGCCTTTTTTCTGGGCCCGTCCAGGTAGGATGTGTATGCATACATAGAGATGTATGTGTGCCCCCTAGGCAGCATAAATCTCTATGTATATAGGGTATATTATAGGGGTGGGTTTCAGGGGTATGGGTGCATATATATCTATAGATGTGTCCCAGACTTCTGTGGATGTATATGCACCCCTATGATATGTATTATTATATAGGTGGGCTTATTCCTGCCCCCTATGTGTATGTAATGTCCATTCATATATGTTTATAGATGTTCCTCAAGCATCTATAAACATATATGGCCGTAATCCCGCTCAAATGCGCCTGCTGGGGGGGGGGGGGTGTAGGAGACCGACAGTTGGACAATTATGTCCAGCGTCGGCCTCTACAAAGGACAGAGGATCAATAAGATCCTCTGCCCTTTGTCACCATCTCCGGCCGCGCCGGAGATGGTGCACCTAACAGACATGGGAACAAAGAGTTCCCATGCCCCTGTGGGTGGCTGACCTCCGGCGCTGTAATTACAGCGCTGGAGGTAGGTGTACGCTCCACAGGCGGGAGGATCAAAGGATCCCCCCGCCTGGAAGCTCTGAGATCCTCGTCATATCACCGTCATATCACCGCGCCGGCCCACGTGCTGAGGCCGGCGGTGCGCATGCGCACAGCGGCAATGGTGGGACTGGGAGCGGGCACCGCCAAGCTTAAATAGGCTGGCGGCGCTCCTCTCAGAGAGCAGGTAACACCACTCGGAGCAGGAAGAAGCATCCCCTGGACATACGAGCCCCCTGGACAACGAGCATTATACCGCTAAGTATCTATATATATATATTATCCCCCTGCCCTATACCACCAACGATTCCCCTGCATTCCCTGCATTAACCCTTATACCACCAACGATCCCCTGCTCCCTGATTCCCCTGCATTCCCTACATTAACCCTTATACCACCAACAATCCCCTGATTCCCCTACATTCATTAACCCGTACACCACCAACCCCTGTGTTCCCCTATAGCCCCTGCTTCCCTTGGTTTCCCCCTATAAACCTTGGTAACCCTTACCTTCTCATTCACCCTTACCCCTGAACCCTTGGTAATCCTTACCTTCCCCTGCCCTGAGCCTTATCCCCCTGTGTTCCCCCAGGATCCCTCATATACCCCGCTACCCTGGTATAACCCCTGAACACAACCCTTAAATTGCCTCTACCCCTGATACCCCTTCCCGGCTGCCCTGCTTACCCCAGCAGCAGCAGTATCTGTATTTACCCCTTGTTATTCCCCGTAGGGATAGTATATTGTCAGGATTGGGTGGGCTCCTGGTAAAGTGTATGTATGTGTATTATTGCAATTGTAGTTAGATTTTGGGGAGGACTTGGGACTGCGTTAGCGTAGTCCGTACCGTATTAGTGTGTGTACTTATATTGCTGTGTGCTGCTATAACTATATATATATATATATATATATATATATATATGTATATATATTCCCTTGATATAGATATATAGAGTTATAAACATACATATTCCTTTGTAGTAGTAAGGCGCCGCAGCAATAGATGTAGTGTATTGTTGGTACTGTATTATTAGTGTATTACGTGTGTTATGTTCTGTAAGGATTAATAAATACGGTGTTATTTATACCTATTGTGTAACGTGTGGTTACTAGCGGTAGTTAGTAATGCAGCTAGTTTAGTGATTAGCGTAAGGCAATCAGTAGTGGTTTGTTGTATATTTAGGCATAAATAGGCGGAGTCATCACTAGACGATTCACACCTATTTATGAATATTAATTAGTGAGATTTGCAGAAATATCAATAATTAATATCCCCTTTAACATGTTATTGGATGTTCTTTCTGTATTACTGTATCTTTCAAAAAATGATTTTACCATAAATTGTCTGTTGCTTTTTACTGGAAAGTGGACTGTCCCTTTAAAGGGCATCCTTGAAGGACAAACCAACCTGTGTTATCAGCAGGATCCATGACTTCTATTACGTTAAAGGGGTTGGCCGGGTTCAAAGCTGAACCCGGACATCCCTCCATTTTAACCCCGGCAGCCCCCCTGACTTGAGCATCGAAGCAGTTCATGCTCCGATGCTCTCCTTTGCCCTGTGCTAAATCCTGCAGGGCAAAGGCATTTTCAAGAGTTCCGGTGAACCAGGCTCTCCATGGGGCTGTCAGGAAGCCTGGTGACGTCACCGGCACTGAAGGGCGGGTTTTAGCGCTGCCCTAGCCAGTAAAACAACTAGGGCAGCGCTATAGCACGCCTATCAGAGCCAGTGACGTCACCGAACACACTGCCGGGGGCAAGCCCCTGCCCGGCAGTGTGTTATTGTAAGCAAAAGAGCCCTTGCCCTGCGCGATCTAGCGCAGGGCAAGGGAGCGCATCGGAGCATGAACTGCTCCGATGCTCAAGTCAGGGGGGCTTACTGGGTGAAAATGGAGGGATGTCCGGGTTCAGCTCTGAACCTGGACAACCCCTTTAATGTTCTATCTAATCAGCAGCATTCATGTGAACCAATTGTCGCATTAATAAAACTATAAGTGATCTATTCTAGGCTTCCAAGTGCTGCCCAGTGACATGCAAGCGATACCCCCCAGACCCCCCCCCCCCCCACCCCCCGTTGGAACAGCATGAGGTGAATACTTTACAGCGGTATTTGGCTGCAGGAGAGGTGAACAAGCAGAATTACTAGGGCACTGTGCCACGCTCAGCATGATGTGACCTCAGCCTTTATAACAGGGATCAGCAACCTTCGGCACTCCAGCTGCTGTGAAACTACAACTCCCATCATGCAAACATGCTAGGCTGTTCTCACAACTCCCATAGAAGTGAGTGGAGCATTGTTGGGGGTTGTAGTTTCAGAACATCTGGAGGTTGCTGATCCCTGCTTTATAATATTCTCATCTAGTCCGGTCTATCGTATGATTGGTATAATCACACAGAATGTATAGATGCCAACCTAGGAGACAACCTATACTCCATTACATCTCTATGTTCGATTGACACCCAGCTTTCCCAGAGCTCTGAATGGCAAATCTGCAACACAGCTCGGCCAAGTGGCAATTCGGAAAGTCTTCCGACCCTTTAGCTTTTTTTCAATTTTGTTATGTTGCCGTCTTGTGCTAAAATGAAAAAATATAAAGTTTTTCCCTATCATTCTGCACTCAGTACCCCATCATGAGAAAGCAGATGGGGAGATTTATTAAACTGATTAAGTTGCCCATAGCAACCAGATTCCACCTTTCATTTTCTAGAGGAGAAATTCTGACTGGTTGCCATGGGAAACTAAGCCAGTTCTACTTTACACCAGTTTTGAGAAATCTGCCCCAGAATGTTCAAAATCTTTGTTAATTGTTTGACAAGGAAAAGCTAAAACTTTGCATGGACATAGGTATTTAAAGGGAACCTGTCATGTGGATATTTGATTATAATCTAACTAATTATATACAATCATTAACTACTAAAAAGTACCTTAGATGTATTCACTTACTGGTGTGACAGATGGTTACCTCATAATATACACACAAAGATGCCGCATGCTAATGAGCTGATTTGAGTCCAGCGTGATGTCATTGAGTCCAGCGTATATTTAATTCAGAGCTAAAGCCACTCCCCTGCCCACCTGCTGCTGATTCCTATGGAAACAAACTGTCATTCAGCAGCAGGTGGGCGGGGAGAGTCAGGAGCTCATGAATATTCAGGACTCATCATTATCAGCTGGAGCTTTTCAATACAAGATGTTGGCAGATTGACTGGGTCAATTAAAGAAAGTGACCCAGCATTTGGCTAAAAGAATCAGTCACTTATTTATGTTGCCCTTAGTTAGGACACCATAAAACTGGTGACAGGTTCCCTTTAAACCCTTTGATATGACACTTGAAATCCGCACCCTATATTAACACAAACTCCAGTGTGCCACACCGTATCCTTACACTCACCTAAAGAATTATTAGGAACACCATACTAATACGGTGTTGGACCCCCTTTTGCCTTCAGAACTGCCTTAATTCTACGTGGCATTGATTCAACAAGGTGCTGATAGCATTCTTTAGAAATGTTGGCCCATAGTGATAGGATAGCATCTTGCAGTTGATGCAGATTTGAGGGATGCACATCCAGGGCACGAAGCTCCCGTTCCACCACATCCCAAGGATGCTCTATTGGGTTGAGATCTGGTGACTGTGGGGCCATTTTAGTACAGTGAACTCATTGTTATGTTCAAGAAACCAATTTGAAATGATTCGAGCTTTGTGACATGGTGCATTATCCTGCTGGAAGTAGCCATCAGAGGATGGGTACATGGTGGTCATGAAGGGATGGACATGGTCAGAAACAATGCTCAGGTAGCCCGTGGCATTTAAACGATGGCCAATTGGCACTAAGGGGCCCAAAGTGTGCCCAGAAAACATCCCCCACACCATTACACCACCACCACCAGCCTGCACAGTGGTAACAAGGCATGATGGATACATGTTCTCATTCTGTTTACGCCAAATTCGGACTCTACCATTTGAATGTCTCAACAGAAATCGAGACTCATCAGACCAGGCAACATTTTTCCAGTCTTCAACAGTCCAATTTTGGTGAGCTCGTGCAAATTGTAGCCTCTTTTTCCTATTTGTAGTGGAGATGAGTGGTACCCGGTGGGGTCTTCTGCTGTTGTAGCCCACCTTTCTTTCCCATTCTGACATTCAGTTTGGAGTTCAGGAGATTGTCTTCACCAGGACCACAACCCTACATGCATTGAACAACTGCCATGTGATTGGTTGACTAGATAATCGCATTAATGAGAAATAGAACAGGTGTTCCTAATAATTCTTTATGTGAGTGTATATATATACAGTGACTCATACTGTGTGTCCTCTGTATATAGTGCCACAGACTGCGTCCCGTACGTATTGCCATATGTTCTATCCTCCCTGTATGTAGCACCGTGTGCTTCCTATATATAGTGTCACATGCTTTATTCCTATATATATATATATATATATATATATATATACACACACATACATACATACATACATACATACACACACTGCCAGATGTGCTGTGCCCAGGGCCGGCCTTAGGTGTTCAGGCGCCCTGTGCGAGCTAACCTTGTGGCGCCCCCCCCCCCCCCCCAAATTTTTTTTTTAAATAAAAATAAAATATTGTACAGTGTATGCTATATGTGTATAACAAACATATTTCACATGAAAACTTACAGTTACTTGGCTTGGCCCTTGGGGATCTCGGACGCCACTTCCACACTTTGGCCGGGGGCTCGGCGGAGCTGATGAGGTGTTTTATCCTAATGAGAAAGATTTCATAATAAGTATTTGGAGAAGGGGCAGAGAGATAGCAGAGCAGGGAGAGGATGGTGCTGCTACTAGGGGGTCATACCATGGGGGAGTAATAAAGCCCACCATAATGCCCCCCCAGTAGTAATAATTCTCCTTATAATGTAACAGTGCAAAACATACCCCCTTGTAATGCCCCCATTTGAGCTAATGTCCTCATAGTGCCCCCATAATGTGCCAGTATAAAATACCCCTATATAGTGCCCCTAGTAAATGACCCCATAGTGCTCCACACCCTCCTTCCTCCTAGTGCCCCCCATAATGTACCAGTATAAAATGCTCCAGTAGATGCCCTCAGTGTCCCCCATAATTTGCAAGTATAAAATACCCCTTCTTAGTGCCCCCCGTAGATGACCCCATAGTACTCCTCTCCCCCCTTCCCCATAGTACCCACCATGTGTCCCAGTATAAAATTGTACTGTACAGAGAGCCCATATAAAATACCCCTTCTTTGTGGCCTCAGTAGATGCCCCTATAGTGCCCCCAATCATGTGCCAGTATTAACAGCCCCCCCTGTGCCAGTAATAATAGCCCCTTATGCCAGTAATAGCAGCCCCCCTGTGCCAGTAATAGCAGCCCCCAGTAATAACAGCCCCCCTGTGCCAGTAATAACAGCCCCCAGTAATAACAGCCCCCAGTAATAACAGCCCCCAGTAATTAGAGCCCCTCTGTGCCAGTAATAACAGCCCCCAGTAATAAGAGCCCCTCTGTGTCAGTAATAACAGTCCCCGCCAGTAAAAGTATTGTACATAATAAAAAAATAAAAAAAACACATACTTACCTCCATGTCAGTGATGCGATGCAGGCCTCTTCTGGCCTGTGTCCCACTCTGTATGGCTCAGGCGGCGCAATGACGTCATCGCGCCGCCTGCGCCGGCCTCTGATAGGCTGTCCTGTGCCCAGCCGCCGCCGCCAGCCCGCCCCGAGGGAGAACACAAGTGCCGCCTCGCCTACCGCATATTACACTGCGAGCTGTCGGCCGCCCGGCGCCCCTGTTGCTATGGCGCCCTGTGCGGCCGCACAGCCCGCACACCCCAAAGGCCGGCCCTGGCTGTGCCCCTGTATATAGTGCTTCATGTGCTGTGCCCCTGTATATAGTGCTTCATGTGCTGTGCCCCTGTATACAGTGCTTCATGTGCTGTGCCCCTGTATATAGTGCCTCATGTACTGTGCCCCTGTATATAGTGCCTCGTGTGCTGTACCCCTGTATATAGTGCCTCGTGTGCTGTGCCCCTGTATAAAGTGCTTCATGTGCTGTGCCCCTGTATATAGTGCTGCTTGTGCTGTGCCCCTGTATATAGTGCTTCATGTGCTGTGCCCCTGTATATAGTGCCTCATGTGCTGCGTCCCTGTATATAGTGCTTCATGTGCTGCGCCCCTGTATATAATGCCTCATGTGCTGTGCCCCTGTATATAGTGCCTCATGTGCTGTGCCCCTGTATATAGTGCTTCATGTGCTGTGCCCCTGCATATAGTGCTTCATGTGCTGTGCCCTGTATATAGTGCCTCATGTGCTGTGCCCCTGCATATAGTGCTTCATGTGCTGTGCCCCTGTATATAGTGCCTCATGTGCTGTGCCCCTGTATACAGTGCTTCATGTGCTGTGCCCCTGCATATAGTGCTTCATGTGCTGTGCCCTTGCATATAGTGCTTCATGTGCTGTGCCCCTGTATATAGTGCTTCATGTGCTGTGCCCCTGCATATAGTGCTTCATGTGCTGTGCCCCTGTATATAGTGCCTCATGTGCTGTGCCCCTGTATATAGTGCCTCATGTGCTGTGCCCCTGTATATAGTGCCTCATGTGCTGTGCCCCTGTATATAGTGCTTCATGTGCTGTGCCCCTGTATATAGTGCTTCATGTGCTGTGCCCCTGTATATAGTGCTTCATGTGCTGTGCCCCTGTATATAGTGCTTCATATGCTGTGCCCCTGTATATAGTGCTTCATGTGCTGTGCCCCTGTATATAGTGCTTCATGGTCTGTGGCCACTATAGATAGTGCCATATGTTCTGTGCCCCTGTATATAGGCCCTAATGTTCAGTGCTTCTATATACAATGCAGCAAGAATAGAAAGACAGGATGGGAGTGGTGGTAGTGGCAATGATGGTGGTAGTACTGGTCACAGTGATGGCCTTCACTCTGGCACTCCCTGGGCAATGCAGTGAAAGAAGGGGCACACCCTTTCTTCCCTTTGGGGCACACCCCGGTTCAGGTCTCATGCCTGGCGGTAGGTGGGGTACACTTTGTGTCGGTGGGTTTTGGGGGTGCAAGTAAGGGATCCCATGAAGTACAGGGCAATGCAATACTGTGGCAGTGCAGCTGGTGGTGTAGTGCAATGACGAGGCATGTTTTTGTGAAACAAGTCAACTGAACTTTACTGAAGCAACTTGGCAGTCAATGCATGTGAGCACTTGCAAGAGCAGACACAGTGTTTATACATTGCATTGACAGCTTTCCTATGGCTGTGTGTACGGGGGTAGACAGTATACTGATCGCCCTGAGTCCCTTTCCAGTGAAACGTGCAATATTCCTAATTCAGCCAAGCGGTGTCTTTTTTCTCTTTCTCTATATATATTATTTTGTTCCATCTGTAATTCTACAATACTCAGCTGCTGGGTGTAGTCCTTTAACAAACAATCATTATCATGGAAGTGAGCCTGAATCTTTTAACCCAACCAAGTTGCAGTAAAGTCTATAGCCAATATATGTGTATTGCCTTCACTGGCACTTTTGCAGCACTTGTTCTGCCTTCTGCTAGGCTCAAAACGTCTCTCCCTCAGAGGCTGGCACTTGCTCCAGTCTCCTGGCTGCTAGTTTGCTCAGATTGCTACCGTCTGAGCTTCTCTACCTCCTCTCTCTCCAACTTCTACACACAGTCCTCAGATAAGAAAAGTGGGCCCAGACTGCATCTAAGGGGCAGGCTAATTAACCTCACCTCCCCATATACAGCTTTAGGGAAAGACGATGCATAAGTAGTACCATTAAGCTCTTTTAGCAGTGACCACTGGGTTGATGCAGTGGTGACCTATGTTCTGTGCCCCATGCAGGGCCAGTGTCAGCACACGGCATACCTGGGCTAGTGTCGGGCACACTGCTCCTGTGGGGGGCCCACTGCGCAGTGGCGTGCCGGGTGGGGGAGGCGGTCCAGCTCTAAGGGGGGGGGGGTGCTGGGCCGGCGGTGACGTCATGAAGTGTGTATCACTGCTGTGCTAGGCCAGAGGAGAGAAGGAGTGCAGGGAGATGAGCTGCGGTTAATGAATGAAACGGACCGCCTGCCTCCCCTGCGCTCCAGCAATGATAGGTATGTGAGGGGGCCTGGGTTATACTACTGTGGAAGGGGGGCACTGGAGGGGTCATTATACTGTGTGAGGGCCCCTTACACAGTATAATGACCCCCAGTACCCCCTCCATACAGTATGACCCCCAGTGTGGGGGGCCACTGGGTGTCATTACACTCTGTGACAGGGTGTCACGGCTGTTTAAGGGTAACCAGAGCATACACAGTAAGAAGAGCTACTGACCGGACCCAAACTAGGGAAGAGAAAGGGTGACCCCTGTCAGACCCTCAACACTCTCCCTATGCTGCTAAAGCACATGCCCGGATCCAAATGGTGGAACGAGGCATGCCCGCGTACCTTAGACTGATGAGCCCTGTAACCCCTAAAATAGTGGAAGGGGCACGGCCACCGATGCCCTGCTCAGAATATGGAGGGAACCGTGGCCACCTCAGATCCAGTCAGGAAATCACCAGGTACACAACAAAGTCTGCACACTTAGCTGATGGAGCTGCAGCCGCAGAGAAGACGGATCCAAGGGCCGCTGGCAATATCCGGAGTGCTTGCAGCAGCAGAACACAGGTCCAGAGAACTAGTAGCTTAAGAAGTGAAGATACTCAAGGCAGAGCTACAACTGAAAAGAGAAATATAATCCACGCCCTGCAATAGGAGGAGGGGTGATTTAAAGGCAGGGAAATCAAACGCAGGAGAGACAGCTGGGAGTAAAGACCTCATCACAGGGGCGGAGAAACAGAACAGTGAGAACACCTCCAAACTCTAAGTGACATCATCACAGGGGTGGAGACACAGAGCTGTGAGAACGTCTCAAAGCTCTGGTAGTGACAGTACCCCCCCCCCCTCTACGGGTGGACTCCGGACACCCAGGACCCACCTTCCCAGGATGAGCCCTATGAAATGCCCTGATAAGGCGAGTGGCTTTAATGTCCGACATCGGAACCCACATCCTCTCCTCAGGACCATAACCCTTCCAATGAACGAGGTACTGAAGAGAACCGCGGACAATGCGAGAGTCCACAATTCTGGAAACCTCAAACTCCAGATTGCCATCAACCAAAATCGGAGGAGGAGGCAAAGAGGAGGGTACCGTGGGCTGGACATATGGTTTTAAGAGAGATCTGTGAAATACATTATGTATCTTCCAAACCCGTGGAAGATCAAGACGGAAGGCAACAGGATTGATGACTGACAACATTTTATAAGGCCCAATAAACTTGGGACCCAATTTCCAGGAGGGAACCTTCAGTTAAATATTTCTTGTAGACAACCACACCAGATCACCCACATTCAGGTCCGGACCAGGCACACGTCTCTTATCAGCCACACGCTTATACTTCTCACTCATCTTTCTGAGATTACTCTGAATCTTTTGCCAAATGGTAGACAAAGGCGAGGAAAATCTCTCCTCCTCAGGTAAACCAGAAAGAGCCCCTCCCGAGAATGTCCCAAACTGCGGATGGAACCCATATACACCAAAAAATGGTGACTTATCAGAAGATTCCTGACGACGGTTGTTCAAAGCAAACTCAGCAAGAGGGAGAAATGAACACCAATCCTCCTGGTTCTCCGCCACAAAACAGCGCAAATATGTCTCCAGATTCTGATTGAGGCGCTCAGTCTGACCATTCGACTGCGGGTGAAAAGCAGAAGAGAAGGACAGCCGAACCCCCAGGCGAGAACAGAAAGCCTTCCAGAACCTGGACACAAACTGCGTGCCTCTATCGGAAACAATATCAGAGGGAATGCCGTGCAATTTAACAATATGGTCGACAAAAGCTTGCGCCAACGTTTTAGCATTGGGTAAACCAGGGAAAGGAACGAAATGAGCCATCTTGCTAAAACGGTCCACGACCACCAGGATCACCGACTTCCCCGAGGAACGAGGAAGATCCGTGATAAAGTCCATGGACAGGTGTGTCCAAGGACGGGAAGGTATGGGTAACGGGAGAAGGGAACCTGAAGGTCGTGAACGAGGGACCTTAGCGCGAGCGCACGTCTCACAAGCAGCCACAAAACCCTCCACAGACTTACGAAGAGCCGGCCACCAAAATCTCCGAGCAATGAGATCTACCGTGGCTCTACTCCCGGGGTGACCAGCAAGAACCGTATCAGGAGGCACGAACAACTTCCCGGAGGGACAACGGGCAGGTGCCTCAGTCTGGGCAGCCTGGACCTCGGCCTCCGAATCGGAATATAGAGCAGAAACAACTACCCCCTCCGCCAAAATGGGACCTGGGTCCTCGGAGTTTCCTCCTCCCGGAAAACAGCGAGAGAGAGCATCAGCCTTCACATTCTTGATCCCAGGGTGGAAAGTAACAACAAAATTGAATCTGGAGAAGAACAGAGACCATCTTGCCTGTCTCGGATTCATACGCCTGGCCGACTCCAAGTACGCCAGATTCTTATGGTCGGTAAAAACGGTGATAGGGTGCCTGGCCCCCTCCAACCAATGGCGCCATTCCTCGAAAGCCAACTTGATGGCCAACAACTCCCTATCTCCCACATCATAGTTTCTCTCTGCCGGGGAGAGTTTTCTAGAGAAAAAGGCACAAGGTCGCCATTTGGCAGGAGAGGGGCCCTGGGACAAAACTGCACCCACACCCACCTCGGAAGCATCCACCTCAACAATAAAAGGTAAGGAAACATCGGGATGCACCAAGATGGGAGCAGACGCAAAACTCTCTTTAATCTGAGAAAAGGCTGCAAGCGCCTCCTCCGACCAAGAGGAAAAATCCGTCCCCTTTTTTGTCATGTCAGTAAGGGGTTTGACAATAGAGGAATAATTCAAAATGAACTTTCTGTAGTAGTTAGCAAAACCCAGAAAGCGCATCAATGCCTTCTGATTTTCAGGAAGCTCCCACTCCAGCACAGCACGGACCTTCTCTGGATCCATGCGAAAACCAGAAGCAGAGAGGAGAAAACCCAGAAATTGAATCTCCGATACCATAAAAAGACATTTCTCCAGCTTGGCATACAGTTTATTCTCCCGCAGTATCTGCAGGACCTGAAAAAGATGATCCTGATGGGTCTGAACATCAGGGGAAAAAAAATCAAAATATCATCAAGATACACCAATACAAATTTCCCCATTAAATGATAGAAAATACTATTAACAAAATGCTGAAAAACGGCCGGAGCATTCATCAGGCTGAAAGGCATAACGAGATTCTCGAAATGCCCGTTAGGGGTATTAAAGGCCGTTTTCCATTCATCTCCCTCTCTGACCCTGACCAGGTTGTACGCGCCTCTCAGATCCAATTTGGAAAACACTTTGGCCCCAACAATTTGGTTGAAGAGGTCCGGGATCAGAGGAAGGGGATAGGGATCGCGAATCGTGATACGGTTCAGCTCCCTAAAATCTAAACAAGGTCTCAGAGAGCCATCTTTTTTTTTAACAAAAAAAAAAAAAAACCCGCGGCAACAGGTGACTTTGAGGGACGAATATGCCCCTTCTCGAGACTCTCGGAGATATAGGTTCGCATTGCGAGTCTTTCCGGTTGTGAGAGATTGTAGAGGCGTGCTTTTGGCAGCTTGGCGCCGGGAATGAGGTTAATGGGACAGTCAAACTCCTGGTGAGGAGGTAGCTCCTGAACACCGCTCTCGGAAAACACATCCGAGAAATCAGAGAGAAATGATGGCACAGTTTTAGTAGACACCTCTGCAAAAGTCGCTGTGAGACAATTCTCTCTACAAAAGTCACTCCACTCATTTATTTGCCTTCCTTGCCAATCAATAGTGGGGTTATGTCTAGTGAGCCAGGGTAGCCCCAAAACTAGAGGAGAAGGCAATCCGTTAAGGACAAAACAAGATATCTCCTCCACATGAGTGTCACCTACAGCTAGCCGGATATTGTGAACAATGCCTTTCAGAGATCTCTGCGAGAGTGGAGCAGAGTCGATAGCAAAAACAGGTATATCCTTTTCTAATGTACAAACCTGAAAACCATGCAAGGCTACAAATTGAGTGTCAATAAGATTGACGGCCGCTCCACTATCGACAAAAATCTCACAAGGAATGACTTTGCTCTCTAGCGCCACCCTGGCAGACAGGAGAAAACGGGAACTGCAGGTCAGAGGAATAGCATCAATTCCCACATCAACTTTGCCCAAAGTAGCAGATGAAGCAGAACTTGATGATCTACCTCTTGAGGTTTTTCTCTTATTATCGCTCTTAGTACAGTTCAGGAATCTCCTAGACGGACAAACATTTGCCAAATGACCTATGCCCCCACAACAAAAACACACCATATTCTGAGGACTAAATCCTCTTTTATCAGGGGCAAGTCGGCCTAGCTGCATGGGCTCCTCCTCAGAGGGGAGCGAGACAGGATGAGACCCCTGCATACTGAATGAGTCCGCACCATTGCCCCTAGACTGACAATGGCTGGACGGAGAGGTCTTGTTTCTTTCCCTTAGACGCCTGTCAAGGCGTACCGCCAATGACATGGCAGACTCTAAGGACGTTGGTCTCTCATGGAAAGCAAAGGCATCTTTCAAACCCTCTGAGAGACCATGACAGAACTGACTTCGGAGTGCAGCATCATTCCAGCCTGAATCAGCTGCCCATCTCCGAAATTCAGAACAATAAAGCTCCGCAGACAGTTTGTTCTGGCATAAAACACGTAAGTTCGATTCTGCCAGAGCAACACGATCCGGGTCATCATATATCTGCCCCAGGGCCACAAAAAATCTTTCCACGGATCGAAGGGAGGGATCCCCTGATGACAGCGAAAAAGCCCAAGTCTGAGCATTACCCCTGAGCAGGGAGATGACAATCCTCACCCTCTGTTCCTCATTACCAGAGGAGTGGGGACACAAACAAAAATTGAGTTTACATGCCTCTCTGAAGCGAACAAAATTCTCACTGCCCCCGGAGAACGTTTCCGGAAGTGAGACCTTTGGCTCGCAACAGACTCCATGAGCCGGAGCAGAGCCCAATGTTTGTAGCTGAGTCACAGATTGACGGAGATCCGCTACTTCCAAAGAAAGACCCTGCATGCGGTCAACCAAGCCAGAAAGCGGATCCATGTCAACAAGGACGGTTTTGGTGGATTATAATGTCACGGCTGTTTAAGGGTAACCAGAGCATACACAGTAAGAAGAGCTACTGACCGGACCCAAACTAGGGAAGAGAAAGGGTGACCCCTGTCAGACCCTCAACACTCTCCCTATGCTGCTAAAGCACATGCCCGGATCCAAATGGTGGAACGAGGCATGCCCGCGTACCTTAGACTGATGAGCCCTGTAACCCCTAAAATAGTGGAAGGGGTACGGCCACCGATGCCCTGCTCAGAATATGGAGGGAACCGTGGCCACCTCAGATCCAGTCAGGAAATCACCAGGTACACAACAAAGTCTGCACACTTAGCTGATGGAGCTGCAGCCGCAGAGAAGACGGATCCAAGGGCCGCTGGCAATATCCGGAGTGCTTGCAGCAGCAGAACACAGGTCCAGAGAACTAGTAGCTTAAGAAGTGAAGATACTCAAGGCAGAGCTACAACTGAAAAGAGAAATATAATCCACGCCCTGCAATAGGAGGAGGGGTGATTTAAAGGCAGGGAAATCAAACGCAGGAGAGACAGCTGGGAGTAAAGACCTCATCACAGGGGCGGAGAAACAGAACAGTGAGAACACCTCCAAACTCTAAGTGACATCATCACAGGGGTGGAGACACAGAGCTGTGAGAACGTCTCAAAGCTCTGGTAGTGACACAGGGCCACAGGAGGTCATTATACTGAATAGAGGGCCACTGGGAGGTCATAATACTGAATAGAGGGCCACTGGGAGGTCATAATACTGAATAGAGGGCCACTGGGAGGTCATAATACTGAATAGAGGGCCACTGGGAGGTCATAATACTGAATGTGGGGCCACTGGGGGCTCATTATACTGTATGGGGGACACTGGAGGTCATTATATTTTATGGGGGCACAGGGGGTCATTATACTGTATGGGGGACACTGGAGGTTATTATATTTTATGGGGGCACAGGGGGTCATTATACTGTATGGGGGCAACTGGGGGTCACTATACTTTCTGGGGGGTACTGATGGTCATTATACAGTGCGGGAGCCACAGGGGAATATGTAAATGTAAGAAATGCTACAAAGGAGCCCACATATACTTATCGCCCAAGGGCCCACTTGAACTTGGACCCGGCCCTGGCCATTTTTACTAACTGTTGCATTGCTTAGGGTTAAGTTGGCCACTGTGAAGTGGGATCGGCTTGATTGTAGCCCTATAGCGCCCCTGAGGCTCTCTCTGCCTACAAGCAGAGCACCCACCCCAAAAGGGGCGACCCCACTTCTTGGTGGCTAAATCCTTGTATTGTCACTTATAACAACCTGATATTTTCTTAATGCCGTAGTTTAAAAGAAAGTTTCAACCTTGTTAAAGTAGTGCCAACGCGTTTCCCCGATTTGTAGATGACTGGTTCATCAGAGGACCAACATTGACAAGATATATAAGAATATTGTGGTAGATGATGTCAACCCATTGGTAAGGAGCAAGGTAATGGTGGCAAATTGATGATATAGAGCGCACACATGTGCAGCGTCCCACTACGTGTGTGGGCACTGCTTAAAAGCACTTTTTATCTTGTCAATCGCATTATGCTGTATTGTGGTACTTTGTACTAATGTATCTGCAAAATCCCTGTTACCAGGCAGATTAGGTGTAATTTATACATCCCACCACTAGATGGGGATAACACTTAGGTTCTATATATACCTAGGTCAGGCCTAGTGGAGTGTGGAGAATGGAAGAATGCAGTTGAGTATAGAGCAGATCTGAGGAGATCAGATTAGATTAGTGGGAGAGAATGTAGAGTGAAGACTCCATGACACAGATTAGTGAGTGGAACCAACTTCGCTATGAGGTAGTACTAAGATGTGAGGCGCAGAAGAGCGTTTTCCTTCTGTGGCCGGACTATATACTTGCATCCCTGACCAGTAGGAGAGAGTTTGCCTCCCTGGAATGGAAACAAGCTTCCTAAGGAATCATCGGTGATAACAGACATTATTGAGGGCTGCAGACACCTTTGCACATGGTGGAGGACATATAGCTTCTGGCAGCCACACCATAACTCTGGGAAACAGATGAGTTTACCTGTCCCCAATGTCCAGATTGTAGGGAAAGGACAAGGAATAGGACTGAGCACATCAACAGGAACAAGGTACACCTTACCCACAGCTCCAAGTCAAACCTAAAAAGCCTAGAAACAGTGGATTTGCAGACCTACTCTAAAACCATCAAGAGTCTGTATTTTGTACTGCTGCAACCAAAGTCATCACCAGTAATAGTTGTGAGTTGCATCTTACCACTGCCTACCTCATTATTACTATTATTGGTTGTACCACCATTAACGGTACTGGCGTCACGACAAAAACCATCAAGGGACTCAGCCGCAACAAGCACCCTAAGCACCCTTAACATCAAGGGCACCTCAACCACCATCTTGGCTGATGCTTCCTACCACAGAGCGTGCCCCGGAGGATTTCATGCTGTCCACCTCAACACTGTGCTGCCAGCCCAGGGAGGCTATCTGCTAACCGTGAGTAAACTGATGAACTGTGTGTTATAATTTGGCCCCTCATCGGTCAACCGTGCACCTCACGTGTTGCCCCTGCGCTACTGGCTGGCTGCACATATAAGTGTCCAAATCATGTAGCGACAGTTTTCATTCCACACTGGAATGTACGCCAATGATGTCACATCCCCAGTCTATTCCATATACTGTATTAGCCTATTACGTTGCAGCCTGGAACTCACGCCAATAACATCACTTCCCCATCCTTTAGCAGAACTGGAGTCTAATCAGATGCGCTTCACTGAGGAGAGCATCCTAGGATGATGTCACTTCACCCACTTCCTTTATGGTATCTTCTAATAACATGTGGTACAGTGCTTTGTCCTTTCAATAAGGTGTTTCCTGCAAATGCCTACATGGGAGAAGGGGGGGGGGGGGGGTTAGATGTCCGAGATTTACATCATTTGGCCCCGTGATGCACCACAGACACAGAAGTGAAACATGTTCCGCGCTGGAACGATACGAGGCAATTTTGCCAATAATATGCGTTTCATGCTGGAACGCAGTTGATACTTGTATAAAAAAATGAGTTTATGATTAGGGTTGAGCGAACCCGAACTGTAAAGTTCGTGTTCGTACCGAACTTTAGGATTTTTGGACCTCAGATCCGAACCCGAATATTTCAGTAAAGTTCGGGTTTGGTGTTTGGCGAGCTAATGGCGTATTTTGAAAGGCTGCAGAACAGCCAATCAACAGGCGTTTAACTTGTGTGCCCTTAGAAGCCATCACAGCCATGCCTACTAATGGCATGGCTGTGATTGGCCAGTGCAGCACTTGACCCAGCCTCTATGTAAGCTGGAGTCACGTAGCGCTGCACGTCACTCTGCTCTGATTAGTGTAGGGAGAGGATGCTGCTGCTGTGAGGGAGAGAATATGACAGAATCTTTAATCAGAAGTGCTTGTTAACTCAGCGATCTACATAGATTTTGTTTTGTGGGTGCAGTGCACAATCTTTTTACCCTGCCCTGAGCCCAGTGACCCAGAAAAAAACTTTTATCCATCTGTTAGTTAGGTGGGCGGTGGCGGCGGTCATTTTATGCAAGTTCTGTGCAACAGCATATGTGCATTTGTGACAGTCAAATAGAAGCTTGAACTACTGCAATTATATTCCGGGTTTTAAAAAATCACCCATTTTTTAAAAGACCCTACATCTGGGGCCTTTGCAGCATTAGTCAGTGTGCAATTTAAGCTAGAAATACAGCAATAATTTTCTGGGTTTTAAAAAACACCCTTTTTGGGCAAAATACAAAATTTTACAGCCCTTGCTGCATCTGCACGTGTAAAATTCAAGCTTTATATACTGCTGTCATATTTTAAAAAAAACACCCATATTAGGCAAAGTACTTAATATTGCAGCCTTTGCTGCATCTGTGATTATCAAAAACAAGCTTGAAATACTTCAGGAATTTTCTTGGTTTTAAAAAAAACACCCTTTTTGGGCAAACTACTTAATTTGTGGCCTTGTCTGCATCTGTCAGTGTGAAATTCAAGCTTTATATACTGCTGTTATAATCTGTTATTTAAAAAACACCCATTTTGGGCAAAGTACTTAATACTGCAGCCTTTGCTGCATCTGTGATTGTTAAAAACAAGTTTGAAATACTTCAATAATTTTCTGGGTTTTAAAAAACACCCATTTTTGGCAATACCCTCAATCTGGGGCCTCTGTCGCATTAGTCAGTGTGCAATTTAAGCTAGCAATACAGCAATAATTTCCTGGGTTTTAAAAAACACCCTTTTTGGGCAAAATACTCAATTTTACAGCCCTTGCTGCATTCAAGCGTTATATACTGCTGTCATATTCTGTTATTAAAAAAACACCCTTTTTGGGCAAAATAATAAATTTCACAGCCCTTGCTGCATCTGTCATTGTGAGATACACGCTTTAGATACTGGTGTTCTATTCTGTTATAAAAAAAACACCCATTTTGGGCAAAAAACTAAATTTGCGGCCTTGTCTGCATCTGTCAGTGTGAGATAGAATCTTGAAATACAGCAATAATATTCTGGGTTTAAAAAAACACTAATTTTGGGCAAAGTACTTAATATTGCAGCCCTTGCTGCATTTGTCATTGTGAGATACACGCGTTAGATACTGGTGTTCTATTCTGTTAGTAAAAAAAATACCCATTTTGGGCAAAAAACTAAATTTGCGGTTCTATTCAGTAAAAAAAAACACCCATTTTGGGCAAGATCCTAAATTTGAGAAATATGAGGAGAGCTCAAATAAGGGACGTGGCCCCGGTCGTGGTGCTTCTGGTGGAGCTCCTGTTGCAGGGAGAGGACGTGGTCGATCTGTGCCAACTACACGCACAAGTGAAACACCTTCCTCAGGTGCGAGTAGACGACAGAACCTTCAGCGGTATTTGGTCAGGCCGAATGCGGCTCTACGAATGGTGAGGCCAGAACAAGTACAGGAGATAGTAGATTGTGTTGCTGACAGTGCCTCCAGTTCCTTTACATTGTCTCCCACCCAGTCTCCTGCTAAAAGATCAGAGTTGGCACCTGCAGCCGATGTCCATCAGTCTTTGACCTCACCCCCTTGCAAATCAGCCAAGCAGTTTGAGCCCCAAGTCATGCAGCAGTCTCTTCTGCTTTTTGATGAGTCTGTTAGCAGGGTTTCCCAGGGCCATCCACCTAGCCCTGCCCCAGAAGTGGAAGAGATTGAGTGCACCGATGCCCAACCACTTATGTTTCAAGATGAGTACATGGGAGGACCATTGCAGCACGTCTCGGATGATGACGATACACAGGTGCCAACTGCTGGGGCTTTCGAAAGTGTACAGACCGACAAGGAGGGCAGGGCTGAAGACTGGGTGGAAGATGATGTGGAGGACGATGAGGTCCTCGACCCCACATGGAATCAAGGTCATGCAAGTGACCGATGTAGTTCGGAGGAAGAGGCGGTGGTCGCACAGAGCCACCAGCACAGCAGAAGAGGGAGCAGAGTGCAAAAGCGGAGCGTCCGTCCTCTAGACAGTACGCCTGCTACTGCCCACCGCAGCAAGGGACCAAGCACACCAAAGCCAGCTCCAAGGAGTTCCCTGGCGTGGCAGTTCTTCAGACAATGTGCTGACGACAAGACATGAGTGGTTTGCACGCTGTGCAATCAGAGCCTGAAGCGAGGCATAAACGTTCTCAACCTGAGCACAACCTGCATGACCAGGCATTTAAGTGCAAAGCACGAGCTGCAGTGCAGTAGACACCTCAAAAACCAAGAAAGGTCTCTGGCTCCTCCTGCTTCCTCTTCTGCTGCAGTCTTGGCCTCTTCATCCACCTCTGGAGTGACAGTGCCACCTGCCATCCCGCAAACAGAGGATCTGCCAGCAACACCACCACCTGGGTCACCAAGTAACTCCACAATGTCCCACGGAAGCATTCAGCTCTCCATCTCCCAAACACTGGAGCGGAAGAGGAAGTACCCCCCTACCCACCCGCGATCCCTGGCCCTAAATGCCAGCATTTAAAAATTACTGGTCTTTCGAAATGCTGTCATTCCGTCTGGTGGAGAGTTTTAAAAGCCTTATGGCGGTGGCTGTCCCACAGAACGTCATGCCCAGCCACCACTACTTTTCCAGGCGTGCCATCCCTTCCCTGCACAACCAAGTGGGGGACATAATCAGGTGTGCACTGCACAAAGCCATCTGTGGCAAGGTCCATCTAACTACGTATACGTGGACCAGTAAGCATGGTCAGGGACGTTATATCTCCATAACAGCACACTGGGTAAATGCAGTGGCTGCTGGGCCTGAGGTGGATAGCAGTTTGGCGCATGTCCTTCCACCACCGAGGATTGCAGGGTGCTTCAGTTTGCCTCCTGTTGCTTCCTCCTCCTACTCTGCTTCCTCATCCTCTACCGACTCCTCATCCAGTCAGCGTAACACCTTCACCACCAACTTCAGCACAGCCAGGGGTAAACGACAGCAGGCAGTTTTAAAACTTATCTGTTTGGGGGACAAACCCCACACCACGCAGGACCTGTGGACGGGCATGGAACAACAGACAGATAAGTGGTTGGTGCCAGTGAGCCTCAAGCCCGGCCTGGTGGTGTGCGATAATGGGCAAAATCTCGTAGCAGCTCTGGGACTAGCCGGTTTAATGCACATCCCTTGCCTGGCGCATGTGCTGAATTTGGTGGTGCAGAGTTTCCTTAAAAATTACCCTGATATGTCAGAGCTGCTGCATAAAGTGCTGGCCATCTGTGCGCGCTTTCGGCGTTCTCACCCTGCTGCTGCTCATGAAAGGGAACACTTTTACACATCCACACACGGGCAAGCTTTACAATATAAAAGGTTTCTTCACATGTGCTACCTCATTCATTATTTATCTGATTAAGTGTCCATGCGGTCTCGCATACGTTGGGGAAACTTCACAATGTGTGCGAGACTGCATTAGTAAACATAAATCTGATATACGTTGCAATAAGTCTGAACTCCCGATACCCTATCACTTTATTCAAGTCGGTCATCACATTAGTCAGTTACGGTTCCAAAACTCCTACTTCAAAAACGTGAATCCTATTGGATACATGAACTAAGGACATTGTCTCCATTGGGATTAAATCGTGACTTTGAGTTCTACATACAATGATAGTATAACAGTCTTTTCTTCATTTATGGCAATTACAGACAAAATGACCCTATATACAGGTAGGATTCTTCATGTAATTGTGGTGTCCTGTTCATGTTTGATGGTCTAGTAGACTAATATACTGATGGAATCTTATTAAACTAACATACTAGTATATTTACCATCCATCTGTAAATATTTTGTTGTTTTTTCGAATGAAGCCTGATCCTCGATGTTTATCTTGATCATTACGTGTTAATTTCGATCACACTAAACTATTATCATATAGGTAGAGTTATCAATATTTTATATGATTTTTTCCATTTTAGATCGAATATTCGATTCTTTGATCGGAGCTTCCGATTTACGGACTCCCCGATCGTTTGATTCGAATGTTACGATTTTCTTACGAAAATATATTCGAATGTTACGAAAAACCGAACTTCCGCTATTTCAACTGTACAAGCGGATATCCGGCTAATGCCGTTCCCAAAACATCGCGATATCAGGCTCTGCTTAAATACTGGACATGCGCAGGTCACCCAGCGCAACGCCACTTTTCCCTAGTCAGGACTACTTGGAGGTATGTACATGCGGCTTATAATTTTATATATTGTATTCTATGGGTTCTTTCTATATATGTACCTGATACTCCATTGTCTGAATTTACATGGATACCTTATACTCAATTTGAATGATTGCTATTGGATATACTATATGAAATATGGCACATACATAGATTTATGAAACCTGGCTGCTTTAACCCATTGTAGTCCTCGCTATTCACATATAGTGGCGGCATGTATAGGTTCATTGATTGATATATAATTTCTTGGTCTGTTTATATAATTTTTCTATATAGACTACTGTACAAATTCCCTATTATGTTTGTATGATTGTTTCCTGATTAATCATATGTCCGTTATGCCGTTGGTCTAAGTAACATTGTAGAGTTATTTCTGTGATGACGACCCCATGACCAGAAAATATATATGGGTCTATGCTTGCAGACGTTAATAAGTATAATATATTATGTATATTATGTATATATCTATAGAATATAATTAATAGGCCGTAAACAAGGTCCGGAAGGACCGAAACGTTGGCCCATATAACTGACAAATCACCAGTGGCATTTCAAATAAAATTGCTTACTTTATTCATATCAAAATTCTGAGTGCCGTGAATTATTCTACTATATAGACATGTATACCGGCCTTAACCAGCCATTGTTATACAACAGCGCAATTGCTCATTGTTGTATTTTGGATATTTCACACTCTTTTGGAGTCCACCCTAATAAAAAAAAAAAAAAACGTCCACCGCCTACTCAAACTCCTACTCCATATGGACCTCCACCTCATTAATCAAGTTACATTTTAATTTGTACGTATTTTATTTTAGGTAATTTCACTAATTATGTAAGACAGTGTGATATTTTAGTGTGATATACCCCTGTTCTACCTAGTAGACAGGTAACATTTCACTAATTTGTCTGTTACATTCTTGGGTGACATTTGACCATTTTTGCCGTGATTAAACCCCTGCTCTGCATAGGTGATAGGGACATAAATTTCCAAAAATAGTCTGTTACGTTGTCAGGTGACATTTTACCAATTTTGCAGTATACAAACCCCTGCTCTACATAGGTGACAGGGAATTAAATTTCAAAAATTCTTCTTTAATTGATGCGCACCCCCTCCTTTCATTCAGTGCTTAAACTTTAACAACTTGTCCCACATTTGCGCCACTGAACAAGCCACTGAAAGGGGAAAGAAACATGGAAGACTTATTGATAAAGTCTATCATTTATTGATATCCCCAGGTACAGATAAATAATTATGAACCCATCATGGTCCGATAGAAACAGGTACCATAGTATCTAAGTACCCCAATTTACTCACTAAATTATTGTCACGGATGGTGTTGCAGAAAACTAGAAGACAACAAATGAAGATCCGACTGACTTGATCCCAAACTAAGGAACATAAGGGTGAGCCCTGTAAAAGCCCTAGAGCTCTCCCTGACTTCTCAGCCCATGCAAAGATCTCTATGATAGATAATTGCATGCCCTCGTGCCTCGACTGTATGACACCTGAACACCCTATAATAGTGAGGGGACACGACCACCGGCTCCCTACACTTAATACGGAGGGAGTCAGGGTCACCTAGGATCAAGCCAACAGGAAAACACAAACAAAGGAACAGACTTATCTGTAGAAGCATCAGTTGCAGCATCCAGCATGGGCACACTCCAGGAAGTTGTATAAACCGCAAAGTGATGCAGTATGGGAGGAGATTTAAAGGGATGCAATAAGTGCAACTAGATGACAGCTGAGAGAGGGAAACGAGATGACAAAACGAAAGCAAAACAAAAGAACCTTAAGCAGGAGGTTCTGAAGAACGTCTGTCAGAGCTTCTCAGATATCTGGCGGTGACAATTATATTGAGAGAAATTGTCACGGCCATGGTCATGGTCGTGACTCTTGAACCGCATGCTGTTGCCTGCAGTTTGTATGTAGGTGTTCAACCACAGGTGAGGGCCGCTAGTGTGCTGCCTCACTTGTGGTTGTCACGGGCAACAAGTTATGTAGTACTGTTGCAGCATAGCAGCCTGAGCTGTTGTTAGGCAGCTTGCTGTAAGTGCATGCGGTTGTACTTGGCAACTTGGTTTGTATATGTCCACTTGATGTTTTCCTTGTTATGTTATGCACCTATGGATCTGGGTTCCTGTGTGTTTGTGTGTGTGCTGTGTCAACTGGTGTTTGGGTGTGGACACTTGCTGTATTGCACAGGATCCAGTCTGTGTGTCTTTGGCAGGTAGGTGTGGAAGTGCTTTTCATCCTCCTGCCATATCCATAGGCCGTTTATGTCCTCTTCCCTTTGCAGCTTGGCTAGTGAGACTCCTGTTCCTCCGTGCCTAGGAAGAACAGGTCGTCTTACCCTGCTCCTTGTTTCAGGGCAATCCTGAGGGCTAGCAGGGACCCCAAGGCATCCGGTGTATGAGTCCTCCCACCTTCAGGGTTGACTCATATGATTAGGAGTCAGGGTCAGTTTAGGGACGCGATAGGAGGTGACCTGCTCCCTAATACTGTTGTCCTGGCCAAGCAGCGCTTAACATCTACGGGAATCGCACGGCTGAGGGTTTTCCCCATCCTCAGCCGTGACAGTATGACCACAAAGGCTCCTCCGTGGCCTACCTTCGAAAGAGGGTGCAGCATGCAGTGCCATCTGCTTGTGGCCTGCATGCGCGTTCTCCGGAGGGAGAGCGTCTTGGGGGTTCACCGTTAACGGCGCGGTTGGTGGCTTATTCCCCGCCACCTTACCTTCCGTGTCCGTGTTGGTGATCCCTTGTCCCTCTCCATGTTCCTATCTCTGGTCGTCTGCTGGCAGCATTCCGTTTGTGGTCCGGCTGCGTGCTGGTTAGGAGTGTCTGCTGGCAGCGACTGGAGTGGGGACGTGAGTGGAGAGTCCCCTCGTCCGCTTCTCAGTGGTTCTCTCCCCTGTGTCGGTGTGGCTGGCTGCAGGCCTCGTTGGACTGGCTTAGTGTGTGCTGGGAGAGGATGCATGCTGGCAGCGACTTTGTGGGAACCATTTTCTGAGAGTGGATGTTCCTTTCTCCTATCCCCTTGTGTGAGTCCCTCACTAGTTTTCTTTTTTTTGGTGGGGGGCTTTGAGGGGTGGGAGTGTCACGGCCATGGTCATGGTCGTGACTCTTGAACCGCATGCTGTTGCCTGCGGTTTGTATGTAGGTGTTCAACCGCAGATGAGGGCCGCTAGTGTGCTGCCTCACTTGTGGTTGCCGCGGGCAACAAGTTATGTAGTACTGTTGCAGCATAGCAGCCTGAGCTGTTGTTAGGCAGCTTGCTGTAAGTGCATGCGGTTGTACTTGGCAACTTGGTTTGTATATGTCCACTTGATGTTTTCCTTGTTATGTTATGCACCTATGGATCTGGGTTCCTGTGTGTTTGTGTGTGTGCTGTGTCCACTGGTGTTTGGGTGTGGACACTTGCTGTATTGCACGGGATCCAGTCTGTGTGTCTGTGGCAGGTAGGTGTGGAAGTGCTTTTCATCCTCCTGCCATATCCATAGGCCGTTTATGACCTCTTCCCTTTGCAGCTTGGCTAGTGAGACTCCTGTTCCTCCGTGCCTAGGAATAAAAGGTCGTCTTACCCTGCTCCTTGTTTCATGGCAATCCTGAGGGCTAGCAGGGACCCCAAGGCATCCGGTGTATGAGTCCTCCCACCTTCAGGGTTGACTCATACGATTAGGAGTCAGGGTCAGTTTAGGGACGCGATAGGAGGTGAACTGCTCCCTAATACTGTTGTCCTGGCCAAGCAGCGCTTAACATCTACGGGCATCGCACGGCTGAGGGTTTTCCCCATCCTCAGCCGTGACAGAAATAGCTAAGGGATATAGATCTAAAGGAGCCAAAAGAGATCTGTTTGTTGAGGTCCAAGGGGTTCACGTTCAAAGACGGTAGATCCATTGGATTCTCTTATCCCAATCACCTTCTCCCCCTACTCATGTAGGTTTTACCCGTGGAAACACTCACAAACTGATTAGATCTTAATATATAGGGGCAGCCCACACAGTCTTCCCCACATCTAAAAGTTCCTAATGGCTTACAGTCAAGCTATGTTCCCATAGTGGGGGCTTTACTATGTATTACTCTATATCTGATGTATCTCCCTGTTCTGTATGTCACTGAGGGGTATGGGCATAACACATCTTTAAGGTCTGGATCAGATAAAATAATCCCCCTGAACTTTCTAATTTATATTGGTTGTTCACTTTTAAGTGAATGATCATAAGCATGCTTGAGAACATTCAGGGCATAACCCCTCTGATGAAATCTATCCGGTAGGTCCCTGCCTTGTGGTCTAAATGTCTTCAATGTAGAACAGTTTCTCCTTGGGGATCTCTTTTTTATAGATTTGGAGGATGGTAGCTCTCCCACCAGAGAAGACTGTTACTTGATGTGGGTTTGCAGTATGTTTCCGTTTGCAGTTCACTGTTCTTTTTGGTGATACAAATATCAATGAATGGGATGCTATGAGCATTCACCTCCTATTTTGGTTAAGTTATTTGACGAATGTAATAAAGGAATCTTCCATTCCACAAGACTAGAATATTGTCGCTAAAATGACCCTAATAAATTAATTTGGATGTCTACACATCATATTCTTCCTGGAACACTATAGTGTTTTCCCACCAGCCCAGGAGCAAATTAGCATAACTCGGGCACATGGGTTGTGTAACGGATCTCCTGGCACCCCGACTGGGTACCTCTGTTGATGGATGCTCCTAGTGCTTCTCGAGGACTCCAAGCACTCCACTCGACACCGTAACCACCACAGGAACAGCTCTTGCAAGAGCTAGTAGTTATAGCCATGGGAGTATAGCAAATCTTCAGTGTATAGCAATCCCCAGTGTCGATCAGTTACCCAAACACCAGCCTCAACATGATGAAGGGTAAAACAGGAACTCTTTATTGAACACACAAGCATTGACTTATATACACATGTTCCAACAAGGGTACCACCCCCGTGAACCTGGTTGGGAACTGAGGACATAACATAGCAGCCAATCCTTACAGTTTAAACACAAAAACTATACATGCAACAAACAATGGCATTGTCTGTGACGCAATTAACAAACACAATGGCATTGCCTGTGACGCACTCAATAACAGAATAGGCATTGTCTTTGACGCAATCGACAAAATACAATTACCAAAACACAATGAGCTCTGCCTGTGATACAATTACCAAACATAATGGGCTAACTTAATCACTTACATGCAAAAAGCACACATGTCACAGGGTAGCGTCACAGGTATAAAGATAGAGAGGTGCACCCCCTGAGCTGCCACCCGGTCCCCTGTCCCTGCCTACTTGCACCACCCACCCTAGGTGACGGGGCGCAACTGGGCGACAGTCCCTGACCTGAGTAAGTGCAAGCAGAGAGATAGAGACAGCAGGGAAGCTGACAGCCAATGAGAGGTAGCACTCGAGCGGACAGAGGTGGAACAAGCAAGGTACCACCAAAAACAGAAGGGCGAGGCGGGTCAACTAGACGGGGTCAGTCCAGGAGGTCATGTCAGTACGAGGGAGGAGACAGAGACAGATCGGAGGTCAAAATCCGGGAGGTCACGTCATTACAAGAGAAGAGGCAAAGACAAAATCCAAAAGCAAGCCGAGGTCAAAATCCGAGAGGTAGGGTCAAGGTTCAGGGAGCAGGCAGAAGAGGTGTCAGGAAGCAGATCAAGGGTCAAATCCAAAGGTAAGCTAAATAACAATAATAATACACAGCCTAAGGGACCAAAATCACAGGCAACCTGTAGCCAGCAGGTTGCCTGTATTTATAGTGGGGAGTGAGGGTCATGTGACGTGGCCAGCGTCACATGACCAATAGACAGGCAAGTCGAGCACCGAGTGATCAGCTCGGCGCTCAAGGCAGACCTAGGAGCAGGGAGCCTCCCAGCTAGCAAAGCCGCCCGGGGAACGAGGCCGAACACAGATCCTCGCTCCCGAAGCTAAGCAGCAGGTCTGCGGCTGATGGGAGACCTTCAGCGCCCCGTTACAGTACCCCCCTTTTACGAGGGGCCATCTCCCAGGATGCTCATCATGAAACTTCTTAATGAGCCTCGGGGCGTGGATCTCAGTAGCTGGGACCCAAGAGCTCTCCTCGGGTCCATAGCCCTTCCAGTGGACAGGTATTGAAAGGAGTTCCTAACCTTTCTAACATCAATAATTCTAGAGATGATTAATTCCTCCTGACCTTTAACCTCCACAGGCGGAGGAGGTTTTTTAACGAGAACCACTGGTGACACATATCTCTTAAGCAACGACTTATGAAACACATTATGTATACGAAAGTAGTCAGGTAGCTTAAGTCTAAAGGACACTGGGTTAACAAACTCAATAATATTGTATGGTCCAATGAAACGCGGAGAGAATTTCCTAGAACACTGTTTCAAAGCAAGATTCTTAGTCGACAACCACACCTTATCGCCGAGTACAAAATTTACCCCCCTGGAATGTCTCTTATTGGCATGTTTACACTGGGTTTCCTGGGCCTTTTCTAGGTTCGTTTGAACCTGTGCCCAGACTGTGCACAGTCTAGAGGTAAAAGAATCTGCCTGCGGGTTGAGTGAGGATACAGAGGGACTAGAACAAAAGCGAGGATGCAAACCACTGTTACAAAAAAATGGAGACGCCCCCGTGGAAGAATTAACTCGATTGTTAATAGCGAACTCTGCCAACGGGAGGTATCTCACCCATAAGAGTTGATTATGTGATACATAGCACGTTAGAAAAAGCTCCACTGCCTGATTTAACCATTCCGTCTGCCCATTGGTCTGTGGATGGAAAGCAGATGAAAAGGATAAAGAGATGTCGCATCTTCGACAAAAAGCCCTCCAGAAACCAGAAACAAACTGAACACCTATCAGAAACGATATTCTCAGGGACACCATGCAGACGTACCACATGTTCAATGAACAAGGATGCTAAGGTCTTCGCATCAGGGAGCTTACTTAAAGGAACAAAGTTTACCATCTTGCTAAAACAGTCAACAACTACCCACACCACTGATTTCTCCTCAGAAGGGGGCAGATCAGAAATAAAATCCATGGAAATGTGAGACCATGGCTTGCAGGGAATGGGTAGTGGTTGTAGTTCACCAGCGGGAAGTGTTCTCGGGGTCTTAGACCTGGCACAAACATCGCAAGCCAAAACATAAGACCGTACATCCTTAGACAAAGTGGGCCACCAAAAGACCTCAGCAGCAATTCCTTAGTTGCAGCAATACCTGGATGACCAGAGAGCATGGAGTCATGACATTCACCCAATAATTGAAAACGAAAGCACTCAGGAACAAATAACTTATCTGCTGGTGTTTGTGGAGGAGCAAGTTGCTGAGCCCGTTGAATCTCAGAGGAAAGATCCACAGAAACTGCTGCCACAAAGATGCTTTCCGGCAAGATGGGTTCTGGGGGGGGGGGGGGTGTCAGGAGGTTGGACTGCATTAAAACTCCAGGACAAGGCATCTGCCTTAATATTTTTACTTCCTGGTCTGAAAGTAACAGAAAAATTAAAATGAGTAAAAAACAAGGCCCATCTGGCTTGCCTAGGATTAAGGCATTTGGCCGCCTCAAGAAACACTAAGTTCTTATGATCGGTGAGGACAGTAATACAGTGTCTAGCCCCTTCTAAAAAATGCCTCCATTCCTCAAATGCCCATTTTATGGCCAGTAATTCGCGGTTTCCAATATCGTAATTGCTCTCTGAAGGAGAGAACTTACGAGAGAAGAAGGAACATGGCATTAAATTAGTGAGGTTAGAAGACCCCTGAGAAAGGATGGCCCCCACACCCTCCTCTGAGGCATTAACCTCCACCACAAAAGGTTCCTTGGTATCGGGCTGAACCAAGACTGGAGCCATCTGAATTTTTTTTTAAGGGTATCAAAGGCCCGACAGGCCTCCAACGACCAGTTAACCAGATCAGAACCTTTTTTAGTTAAGTCAGTAAGGGGCTTGGCAATAAGAGAAAAATTCTTAATGAATTTACGGTAAAGATTGGCGAATCCTAAAAAGCGTTGGAGTGCCTTTAAGGAGGATGGTCTTACCCAGTCTCGGATAGCCTGAACCTTACTGGGATCCATTTTAAATGAATAAGGAGTAAGAATATAGCCGAGATAAGGAATTGTCATGCCCCACTCTGACGATGTGCGGAGGTCGGCCAGGATAGCAGCACGAAGTTAGTGTTTGTTTTGGTGCCATGCTGGATCCGCCTCTCATCAGGTGCACTGGGTGAAGTCATTAGTTTACATGGCACTCCAGCCAAGTGATCTGAGTGGATTATACTAATCATTGTGGTCTGGGAAGCTAGGAGGGAAGGTTGGCTGTCTGTTCCTTCTCTGGAAGATAAGTGTAATTTCTAGTTTGGTTGTTTTGTGTCATCTTTCCCATCCAGGTTCTGTGCGAGCAGGCTGCTCCTATTTCCCCACTTCACCATCTCAGGGAATTCAGGGTTTTGTCAGCCCAGGCTGGAGGACACATCACACCTACCTTCAAGGTCTGTATGTGGGCTGAGCAGTGCAGGGAAAGAGGTCAGGGATTAGCTAGGAGGTGACCCTTCCCCTGTCTCTCGTCCAGAGCCTGGTTGTTGCGTTATGGTGCACGCCCACCGTGACATTATAATCCTTCATACTGTGGCTGCCATTACTCAGCGCTTTTGTGATGGTGTCAATTGATGCACTGGTTGACCGCATGCAGGGTTTATCCCTAGAGGTTGCGGATCTGCGTAGTTCGGTCACACAGTGTCAGAGGGTTCTGGCATCAGGTACAGGTCAAATTGGTGGGGAGCCTAAAGTCGCTCTTCCTGAGAAATTTACAGGGGGTACAGATTTTTTTTCCGCTTTAAAGAGTCATGCAAATTGTACATTCGACTGCGTCCATTTTCGTCAGGTAATGAAGATCAGAGGGTTGGTGTCATCCTGTCTTTGCTTAAAGGGGATGCGCAATCCTGGGCTTTTTCTCTGCCGCCCGGTTCTCTGGCCCTCCAGTCGGTGGAGGCATTTTTCAAAGCCCTGGGATTGATTTACGATGACCCAGATCGGGTCTCGATGGCAGAATCGAAATTGCGTAACCTACTACAGGGTAAACATACTGCAGAGGGTTACTGCACAGAGTTTAGGAGGTGGGCTACTGAGTCGGGGTCGAACGACCCCGCCTTACGTATTCAGTTTTGTCAGGGGTTATCTGAAAGGTTGAAAGATGCCCTGGCTTTTCATGAGTATCCGGATACTCTAGAGTAATTATGATGTTGGGGATAGGGAGTTGTTGGCTATCAAGCTGGCCTTCGAGGAATAGTGTCACTGGTTAGAGGGGGCGTCTCACCCCATTATGGTGTATACAGACCATAAGAATTTGGCTTACCTGCAATCTGCCAAGCGTCTGAATCCTAGACAGGACAGATGGTCACTGTTTTTTACCAGGTTCAATTTCGTGGTTACCTTTCGCCCAGGGGTCAAGAACGTCAAGGGAGATGCCTTGTCTCGCAGCTTCCCTGGGGGAGGTGATTCAGAAGATCCGGCGCCGATTTTGGCGGATGGGGTGGTGGTCTCCGCTCTGTACCCTGAATTGGAGATGGAGGTGTTGGGAGCCCAGGAGGGGGCTCCTGGTTCTTGTCCCCCAGGGAAGTTGTTTGTTTCTGAGGGCCTACGATACAAGGTGTTAAAGGAACATCACGATACTGTTCTCGCTGGACATCCTGGTGGTAAGTCCATCTGTGATCTGGTGTCCCGGAGGTTCTGGTGGCCAGGGTTACGTAAGAGCATTGAGAATTACGTGACAGCTTGTGAAACCTGCGCTCGGTCAAAGGTTGCTCATACTCGACCGCCTGGTTCACTTCTTCCATTGTCTATTCCATCTCGTCCTTGGACGCATTTGTCTATGGACTTTATTACGGACCTGCCGAGTTCCTCCGGGAGAACAGTAATTTTGGTGGTAGTGGACCGTTTCAGGTAAAATAGCTCACTTTATACCACTAACGAGTCTACCTAACGCTAAGACTCTTGCGCAGATTTTTGTGGATAATATTGTGAAATTGCACAGGATTCCTTCAGATGTGGTCTCTGATAGGGGCACGCAGTTTGTCTCCAGGTTTTGGAGGGCGTTTTGCTCTCAGGCTTGGCATTCAACTTTCATTCTCTTCGGCTTTTCATTCGCAGTCGAATGGTCAGACGGAGCGTACTAATCAAAACCTGGAGACCTACTTGAGGTACTTTGTGGCTGAGAATCAGGAGTACTGGTCCTCATTCTTGTCCTTAGCAGAATTTGCGTTGAATAACCATAGGCAGGAGTCCACGGGTAAGTCGCTATTTTTTGGCGCATATGGTTTCTATCCTCAGTTTGGTACCTTTTCTGGGTCTGGTTCCTTCGGGATGCCAGAGGAGGAGAGATTCTCTTCTGCCTTGTCCTCTATCTGGCGGAGGATTCAAGGGAATTTGGAAAGGATGGGTGAGAGGTATAAACGAATGGCTGGCAAGAGACGTATGACTGGTCCGGACCTGTGTGTGGGTGATCTGGTGTGGTTGTCCACTAAGAATATCAAGTTGAGAGTGCCATCTTGGAAACTGGGTCCAAGATTTATTGGTCCTGTATAAAATTTCTGCGGTGATCAATCCTGTGGCGTTTCGGCTGGATCTTCCACAGACTTGGAGGATCCATGATGTCTTCCACAGGTCTTTACTAAAAAAATACGTGAAACCGGTGGAACCATCGCCATTGCCTCCTCCTCCTGTTCTAGTCGAGGGAAACTTGGAGTTCGAGATCTCCAGGATTCTAGAGTCAAGAGTTCTTCGGGGTTCCCTTCAGTACCTGGTACACTGGAGGGGATACGGTCCTGAGGAGAGGATGTGGGTTCCGGCGTCAGATGTCAACGCCAGCTGACTGGTGAGGGCCTTTCATAGGTCCCATCCGGATAAGGTTGGTCCGGGGTGTCCGGAGGTCACCCGTAGAAGGGGGGGTACTGTCATGCCCCACTCTGACAATGTGCGGAGGTCGGCCAGGATAGCAGCACGAAGTTAGTGTTTGTTTTGGTGCTGTGCTGGATCCGCCTCTCATCAGGTGCACTGGGTGGAGTCATTAGTTTAAATGGCACTCCAGCCAAGTGATCTGAGCGGATTATACTAATCATTGTGGTCTGGGAAGCTAGGAGGGAAGGTTGGCTGTTTGTTCCTGCTCTGGAAGATAAGTGTCATTTCTAGTTTGGTTGTTTTGTGTCATCTTTCCCATCCAGGTTCTGTGCGAGCAGGCTGCTCCTATTTCCCCCACTTCACTATCTCAGGGAATTCAGGGTTTTGTCAGCCCAGGCTGGAGGAAACATCACACCTACCTTCAAGATCTGTATGTGGGCTGAGCAGTGCAGGGAAAGAGGTCAGGGATTAGCTAGGAGGTGACCCTTCCCCTGTCTCTCGTCCAGAGCCTGGTTGGTGCGTTATTGTCACGGAAGGTGTACAGAAAACTAGAAGACACAAAATGAAGATCCGACTGACTGGATCCAAATCTAAGGAACCAAAGGTCAGCCTATGCAAAAATCTCAATGGTAGATGATTGCATATCCTCGTTCCTCGACTGTATAACACCTGAACACCCTATAATAGTGAGGGGACACTACCACCGGCTCCCTACACTTGATACGCAGGGAGTCAGGGTCACCTGGGATCCAGCAAACAGGAAAACAATCGCAGCGGAGTATCGCCGTCCCATTTTGTATATGTAGAGCTAGTACTGTAATAAAACCGCCAAGCAGAGATGGTAGTGAGAGGTGAGGGACTCAAGTCACTGCACGCCTCCTGCAATCAGCAAGCAGAGAGGGCGCAATATGTGAAATGGGAGGGGCGGAGGCAGAGCTAGAGGACCGAACGGAACATGGCAGGGGCGCACACTAACCTGCTGTATTCGGTCAGTGAGTGCTTGTGGTTTACAGGTACAAGCCTAACGCGTTATGCTTCTTCCTCTGCTGTGTCAACAGGCCATCAGCACAGCATCTTCTCGCAGCCTGGACCCATGAGCTGTTCCTGAGAGCAGAGCAAGCATTGAGGGAATCACATTCATCTGCCATGGTATAATAATATTTTAATGTGAATGCTGCTCACTTGCTCAAGACAACACCTATTCTAAATTATAAAATGTGTCACTGGCCCTCCCCTGACTGTGGACTCAGGGATCAGCCTCATTCCCCACCTCATACACCTCCAGAATCCCCCCCTCCAGTGTATGGGAGGTGGTAGAGGGGGGGTCCTCCTCCCTAAGGGCCCATGCGCACGACCGTATGCCCTCCGAGACATACAGTCTGTGAGCAGGCCATATGTCCCGGAGCGGCATTAATCATGGTCCAGGGGAGCACCCAGCATCCTAGATTACAAGGATGCTGTGCCCGTCAGGCCACCCGCTGGACTATTGTCTCACGCTCATATGATCTTATGAGTGCAGGACAATAGTCCCGCTGCCAGCCCAACATGAACAGCATCACAGTAATCTATGATGCTGTGAGCTCCCCTGCACACAATCAATGCCGCTCCGGGGCATATGGTCCGCTCACGTTATTTTAGTTCGCGCACCCTCCCAAAACCAGATCTCCGCTGGTCCCTATTATAGCGAACAGGGCCGGACGAACTTCCGGCAGTGCACGGCTGCACATGGCAGCCTGCCGGAGAAGGCTGCTGCTAGTGTGAAAGTAGCCTTAGTTAGGGAGTGTTCAAATTACCATTATTTTTCCATTCTTCTGGAGAAAAAAAAAAAAAAAAAAAAAAGGATCCTGTAAAAAAACAAATCCTGTGCATCTCATCTGTCTGGGTTCCTGTAGTCTGTCCATTTGCCAGTGCTCCTTGTTTTGCTTCTTGCCTGTAATATGTGTTTGCACTGAATTTGCTTGTACTCTGCCTGGTGCTTTGCATTAGAGTCACTGACCCATGTGTGTCAGCTGCCAACTGTACCGGGATCATCCCTGTACAGAGTTTAAAGGGTGAATACCGGGGAAGTGCCAGAATAACAGCCTTAGGCCTCATGCACACGACCGTGGTGTGCATACGCTTCCGTTCCGTCATTTTTCACAGTTTAGCGGAGGTCCCATTCATTTCTATGGAGCTGTGGAAAAAAAATGATAGTCCTCCTTTTTTTCTCCACGTCTGTGATCCCAGTCCGTCAAAAAAATATAACCTGTCCTATTCTTGTCAGTGGAAAACGGAGGACAGGACCCACTCAATAGAGATGTCGCAAACATAAAATTTTCCGTTTGCGAACGGCGATCAGCGAAATTTTTGCAAATGTTCGCGAACTGGGCGAACCGCCATTGACTTCAATAGGCAGGCGAATTTTAAAACCCACAAGGACTCTTTCTAGCCACAGTAGTGATGGAAAAGTTGTTTCAAGGGGACTAACACATGAACTGTGGCATGCCGGAGGGGGATCCATGGCAAAACTCCCATGGAAAATTACATAGTTGACGCAGAGTTGGGTTTTAATCCATAAAGGGCATAAATCACCTAACAATCCTAATTTTTTTTGAACAACGTGGTTTAAAACATCCAGTGTGTGTATACAATCAGGTATGATGTTGTATCGATCAGGTAGTGTAAGGGTTACGCCCACTTCACAGACATTGACAGACCAAACTCCCCTTTTAATGCACCGCAAACAGTCCATTTGCCCAACCGCAAACTCCCCATTTGCACAAGGTTGGATACCAAGCCTGCCATGTCTCGTTGATGTCATTGAAGGTTTCTTCCTCCACCCAGCCATGTACAACACCAAGGGTCCCCGAAAGGTGAATTGAATTGATTTTTCGAACGGGGAGATGGTTAAAAAAACGCTGGCTCCCTCCCCTTTGTTTGAATCCACGGTCACTGCGTCTGCGCCGTGCAATTTACTGTCACACCCGATATGAGTGGTATTTTCTGTAGTTCTCTTCTCATCAGTTTAATCCCTGTTACGTCCCATATCAGGGATTGCCTTTTGTGAAAAAAATTAGGCCGGGTACCTTCAACTGCCTTTACAGTGACAGACCAAACTCTGATACACCAAACTGAATTGATTTTAGGAACCGTGAGATGGAAAAAGCAGCCTATCTGGGGACGTGTGTCGAATTGATTAACCATTGTCAAATTAACGAACCATTACGACATCCTGAAATAATTTAGTTCTGAGCTCTGTACTTGCTTTGTATTGGAATTGATGGGTATTTTTTAAATTTTCTGCATTATTTCTAATAAACTATTAAGAGACTTTATTATGATTTTTTTATTTTATGTATTAAAAACCCATACAACTTTAAAAAATTAATGTTTTTTTCTATGAAAAATTATCCAGCCGATTGCTTTTAGTCTGATCATAATGATGCAACGGCCTTATCATCTGGGGTGTGGCAACATTGCCAACACACTCATAGAGGTTATGATCGCTTCATTGTGATACGCAAGCCCCTTAACCACAACAAGGTACCGATCACGAAGGGGAATTGACACATGTATGTGCCTTTTTTTTGTTTTTTTTGCAGCCACAGTGCAGCACCAGAGGCCAGAAAAATTAGGCATGTACACATGCCTGAAAAATTAGGTATTGTTGCAGCCGCTGCTGTTTCCAGGCAGAAAGGTGACTAAAATATTGCGGATTGAACCCTAGTTGGTGGCGGAAAATTCACGAAAGTCATCCGGTATGCAAACATTAAATATAGGACCATTTTGAGGCCAAGACATGTCATCAGGCCTTTTGTTAGTCAAACGTATCCCCCACTGTCAGTCCCTTCGGGATCCATGCCTCATTCATCTTAATGAAGGTGAGGTAATCAACACTTTTTTGACCGAGGCGACTTCTTTTGTCAGTGACAATGCCTCCTGCTGCACTGAAGGTCCCTTTCTGACAGGATACTTGAAGCGGGGCAGGCCAGAAGTTCTATCGCAAACTGGGATAGCTCAGGCCACAGGTCAAGCCTGCACACCCAGTAGTCAAGGGGTTTCATCGCTCCTCAGAGTGTCGATATCTGCAGTTAAGGCGAGGTAGTCTGCTACCCTGTCGGTCGAGTCGTTCTCTAAGGCTGGATCCCGAAGGGCTGTGGCGATGTGTAGGACTGAAAAAGCTCTGCATGTCCTCCATCAACAACACATCTGTAAAGCGTCCTGTCCTTGCCGCCGTTAGTCGTGGTAGGAGGAGGATTACTTTCACCTCTTCCCCAGTTAGATTCCCGTTGTGCTGTGACATGCCCCTTATAAGCTGTGTAAAGCATATTTTTTAGTTTGGTTTTGAACTGCTGCATCCTTTCTGACTTTCGGTAATTTGGTAACATTTCCGCCACTTTCTGCTTATACCGGGGGTCTAGTAGCGTGGCCATCCAGTATAGGTCATTCTCCTTCATCCTTTTTATACGAGGGTCCCTCAACAGACATGACAGCATGAAAGACCCCATTTGCACAAGGTTGGATGCCGAGCTACTTATTTCCCGTTCCTCCTCCTCACTGATGTCATTGATGGTCTGTTCTTCCCCCCAGCCACGTACAACACCACGGGTCCCAGATAGGTAACAACAATTAGCACCCTGGGATACTTGCTGTGGTTGGTCTTCGTCCTCCTCAAAGCCACATTCCTCCTCTGACTCCTCTTCCTCATACTCCTCTTGCAGCGTTGCCACAGGTCCGGCAAGCGATGATGACAAGGCTGTTTCTGGTGGTGATGGTGACCACAACTCTTCCTCTTCACGCTCATCTACAGCCTGATCCAGCACTCTTCGCAGGGCACGCTCCAGGAAAAAAACAAATGGGATAAGGTCGCTGATGGTGCCTTCGGTGCGACTGACTAGGTTTGTCACCTCCTCAAAAGGACGCATGAGCCTACAGGCATTGCGCATGAGCGTCCAGTAACGTGGCAAAAAAATTCCCAGTTCCGCAAAGGCTGTCCTAGCACCCCGGTCATACAAATACTCGTTGATGGCTTTTTCTTGTTGGAGCAGGCGGTCGAACATTAGGAGTGTTGAATTCCAACGTGTCGGGCTGTCGCAAATCAAGCGCCTCAATGGCATGTTGTTTCGGCGCTGAATGTCTGAAGTGCGCCATGGCCGTGTAGGAACGCCTGAAATGGCCACACACCTTCCTGGCCTGCTTGAGGACGTCCTGTAAGCCTGGGTACTTAGACACAAAGCGTTGTACGATGAGATTCAACACATGTGCCATGCACGGCACATGTGACAACTTGCCCAAATTCAATGCCGCCAACAAATTGCTTCCATTGTCACACACCACTTTGCCGATCTCCAGTTGGTGCGGGGTCAGCCACTGATCCACCTGTGCGTTCAGGGCGGACAGGAGTGCTGGTCCAGTGTGGCTCTCTGCTTTCAGGCAAGTCAACCCCAAGACAGCGTGACACTGTCATATCCGGGATATGGAATAGCCCCTGGGGAGCTGGGGGGATTCAGTTGATGTGCAGCCAGACGCCGCTGCAGAAGAGGACTCAGCCGAGGAGGTTATCGAAGAGGATGGAGTAGGAGGAGTAGAGGAGGTGGCAGTAGACCTGCCTGCAAGTCATGGCGGTGTCACCAACTCCGCTGCAGAGCCAAGCATTCCATGCTTGGCAGCCGTCAGCAGGTTGACCCAATGTGCAGTGTAGGTGATATACCTGCCCTGACCGTGCTTTGCAGACCAGGTATCAGTGGTCAGATGGACCCTTGCCCCAACACTGTATGCCAGAGATGCCATGACTGCCTTTTCAATCACTGAGTAGAGGTTTGGGGTTGCCTTTTTTTAAAAAAAAAAAATAAATTGTCCGGGTACCTTCCACTGTGGTGTCCCAATAGCGACAAATTTTTTGAAGGCCTCAGACTCCACCAGCTGGTATGGTAAAAGCTGGCGGGCTAAGACTTCCGTCAAGCCAGCTGTCAGACGCCAGGCAAGGGGGTGACTCTGTGACATTGGCTTCTTACGCTCAAACATTTCCGTTACAGACACCTGACTGTGGGCAGATGAGATGGAACTGCTGAAGGTGAGAGGCGGAGTGGCGGGTGGTTGAGAGGGGGCAAGGAGGACAGCAGTGGTTGACGTGGCTGAAGATGCTTGACCAGGAGGAGGATGGTGGCTTTGAGTTTGTGTGCTGCTTGTACTCATGTGTTGATCCCATTGGCGTTTGTGATGTGAGATCATGTGCCTTCGCAAAGCAGTTGTACCGAGGTGGTTGTTGGAATTCCCACGACTCAGTTTCTTTTGGCACAGGTTGCAAATGGCATTGCTGTTATCAGAGGCAGACACACAAAAAAAATGCCACACTGCTGAGCTTTGCAATGACGGCATTCTGTTGGTGGCAACAGCATGCGTTGATTGGCGTGCTGTCTGGCTGACCCTGGGTGCCGATACATGCTGTCTGACTGTGCCACTAGCTCCTTGCGACGTCCTCTCCCTGCTTCCAACTCGTCTCCTCCTTCTCTCTGTCTCCCCTTCTGAACTTTCCCCCTCTTCTTCTTCTCTTCGAGCAGGCACCCACATGGCATCCACGGACACATCGTCATCATCAACCGCTTCACTTGTATCTGACACCTCAGCAAAGGAAGCAGCAGCGGGTACAACATCATCATACTGTACGTCCATGTGTGTAATGCTGCCTGACTGAGACATATCCCTGTTATCTACATCCTCTGGCAATAATGGTTGCGCATCACTAATTTCATCCAACTGATGTGTAAATAACTCCTCTGAGGGAAGCGGCTGTGGTGGTAGTGGCGGCGGGCGGGAGAATGGTAACTTGAGAGCAGGTGACCAAAGCTGAGCTGGAGGAGGATGGTGCGTCAAGGTTCTTAGCGGAAGCTGTTGAAGATTGCCTGTCCTGTGTAAGCCAGTCAACTATTTTCTCCGATTTTTTGGGGTTCAGGGTACATGGCCTCTGAACACTGGGCATTATTCCAGGGCCAGTGGAAATCACAGCACCACGACCACGACGGCCCCTGCGGGGTGTCCTGCCTCTGCCTGTCATTTTTTAGATAAGTGGTACTATGCGTGCAAGGTACTGTGCCACCCTATATAAGTGGTGGGCAGTGGGCACAGTACAGTCTGTGTGGGCCTGACACACACTGGCTTGCAACTGGGATTATATCACAGAAAAATATAAAATATAATTTTTTTTATCTGCAAGGTATTTGTGAGTGAGTCACACCCTGTAACGGTATGAGTGGAGGCCTAGCCAGTGGCCACAGTACAGTCTGGGGCCAGACACACACTGGCTTGCAAGTGGGATTATATCACAGAAAAATATTAAATTGAATTTTTTTTATCTGCAAGATATTTGTGAGTGAGTCACACCCTGTAACGGTATGAGTGGAGGCCTAGCCAGTGGCCACAGTACAGTCTGGGGCCAGACACACACTGGCTTGCAAGTGGGATTATATCAAAGAAAAATATAAAAATAAATGTTTTTATCTGCAAGGTATTTGAGTGAGTGACACCCTGTAACGGTATGAGTGGAGGCCTAGCCAGTGGCCACAGTACAGTCTGTGGGACAGACACACACTGGCTTGCAACTGGGATTATATCACAGAAAAATATTAAATTGAATTTTTTTATCTGCAAGGTATTTGTGAGTGACACCCTGTAACGGTATGAGTGGAGGCCTAGCCAGTGGCCACAGTACAGTCTGGGGCCAGACACACACTGGCTTGCAACTGGGATTATATCACAGAAAAATATTTAATTGATTTTTTTTTATCTGCAAGGTATTTTCTGTCACACCCTGTATGAATGGTGTGCACAGTACTGTCTGTGACTGAGCCTGCAGTCTCTCACACACGGGCAGGCAACTGCAAAATATATATATATATATATATATATATATATATATATATATATTGTGGGGATGTGCTCGTGGTAGGCTACAGTAGCGGCGGCAGTATTGAGGCAATCATAGACAGTCTTTGTGATACACTGTGACTTTATTCACACCAACGGCATAACAGGCAATGTGCAGACCACACAGGTGCATATCCACATAGTGCATAGAACAAAAGTCCTTCCATAGAAAATAAACAGCAGGTTTGAGTCACCTTGTTTTGGACAGACCACAGCAGTTCTGCAGGCTTCTAGGCTATCTGCCTTTGTCTCCCTCAGGCCAGAGCCCCTTCGGCTCGTAGCACCACAGGTCCCAGGGCTATCCTTCAATGTGTGCTGCGCCCAGACTCTCCTTCACCAGCACTCACTCTCTCTCTGTGGAAATCTCTAGCACAGCAAGACACACCCCACCCCCATCATCAGCAGGCTGGGTTCTTTAAAGGCCCAGCTCCACCAAAAACCTGGGCTGGCCGTGGGGAACAGGCACCCCCCCAGCTCTTTACCTGTTCCCAATAAGAACCGGCCCGGACACGCTGCGCCAGCAGCATTCGCCGCTGTAACCGCAATGATCCGGTTCTTACTCCACCAAGGCCAGGACCTCTGGTGGCACGTATCGTCCGTCCATTATTATTCCGGGGACTCTCCTACAATATATATATATATATATATATATATATAAATAAATAAAAAAGCACACTGATGTACCAGCCCTGAAAAGGGCTTTTTGGGGTGCTGTCAGGACGCTGTCCTTACAGCAGATGAGTCTGTGGACACAGAACACTGCCCTAGCTAACGGTTTCCCTATTAGATCATCAGCAGCAGCACTGTCCCTCCTCTCACTGAGAATGCAGCTTCCGAATGAATCTAAAATGGATGCTGTCCAGGAGGTGGGGAGGGTCTGCTGCTGATTGGCTGGAATGTGTCTGCTGACTGTGAGGTACAGGGTCAAAGTTTACTCAATGATGATGTATAGGGGGCGGACCGAACATTGCATATGTTCGCCCGCCGCTGCGAACGCGAACAAGCTATGTTCGCCGGCGAATAGTTCGGGACACCACTACCATTTAAGTCAATGGGTCCGTCAAAAAAAATGGATGCACAACTGGTATGTCATTCGTGTCCGCATCCGTTTTTTTCTACAAGACCTTGGTGCAATAAAATTACACTTTTCATTAACCTTCCATTTTTTTTCCCGTCAGACAAAAAAAAAAGAAGACACAAGGACACAACTGAAGCAAAATCGGACACGGACCACTGAAGCCAAATCACTGACAGTAAAAAAAACACTGTTGTGTGCATGAGGCCTTAGGGTTAGACCTACGCCAAACTAGTTAGTTGGCACTGTGGTTCCACAACTATTGACCGTTAACACACCATATCTGTGAAGGCTAACCTCCGGCACTCCAGCTGTGGTTGAACTACAACTCCCAAGATCCACACTTGCTTGGCTGTTCTCAGAACTCCACAGAAATGAATGGAGCATGCTGGGAGTTCTGGAGGTTAGCCATCACTGCACTCTAGCATGTTGGTCCACGCTCACGTACCTTTCGTAGCTGACGTTCACCTCTCACATCAATGGCGTGCGGAACGTTCCAGTTTCCACTTCGCTATTCACAATGGTGCCATCTGTCCACTCACTGTACACTTTCCTCACAGCAGCACATGAACAGTTCACACTGCAGTTTCGGAAATACCGCCACCCTTGGCCCGAAAGCCAATAATCCTCCCTTTTTGCAAACAGTCTATCACCCACCTTATATACCCGCCGAGCCAACCTCGGAAGTAGAAAGCGGTCATAAGATTTTGACTTCACTTTGTAGATAGTGTATGAAATTGATAAATAGAAACTCAGTAAAATCCATAATTTTCTTTAATTTGTCTACATGTTTTATTGCATTCATTAGAAAGGGTGAAGACAGGGAGTAGTGTTTTATGGCAGTGTTGTTGGTATAGGAATAGGAGAAGCTGGAGGTGTCAGCCTGCCAATCTTATTAATATCTTACACAGCTCTGCAATGTGTGCCAGTCCTCCGAGATCCTAATGACTAGTGACGGGTGTCAAACCTTACCCAAGGTCTTTTTGGCCAGTGGATGGTATACGCGGGCTCACCAGTCTTGGATGGTGGAAGAAAACAGTAGGAAACAAAGGTGTAGAGGACTTTATTGATCTCACGGGCGGCAACAAACTTGGTAGTTCTTACAAGGGGCTTGATGGTTACAGTCTCACATGAGACAACAAACTTAAAAGAGTTTTCTGAGACTTAAATACTGATGACCAATCCTCTGGATAGGTCATCAGTATCTGATTGGTGGTGGTCCGACACTCGGGACCCCCACCGATCAGCTGTTTGAGAAGACACTGATGCTCCTGTGAGTGCTGCGGCCTTCACACAGCTCACCAAGCACAGCGCCGTACATTGTATAGTGGATGTGCTTGGTATTGCATGTGACGGATGAATGTGTCATCACTTGGACTAGGGAAAGCTAAGAGAAGGCCACAGCGCTACTGCGAGCGCCGCTCCCCACCGATCAGGTGCTGATCACCTATGCAGAGGTCATCAGTATTTAAAGGGGTTGTCCAGGAAAAGCTATTGAGGACCTATCCTAGGCCATGTGATGTTATAGTACATCGGTCACGTGGCCTAGTTGCAGCTCAGCCTCATAGAAGTCAATGGTGCTGAGCTGCAATACCAAGCACGGCCACTATCCGATGTACGGCGCTGTGCTTGGAAAGCTGCCAGGAGCCTGCATCGTTCACCAGGGGTAGGTTCACACAGAGGTTTTTTTGGAGGTTTTTTTTTAGGCAGATTTTCCTGCATATTTTTCAGGCAAAGTCACAAGTATAAAAGGATTTGGAAATATACAGGAAGGACTTCTCCTCTCTGCTCCTCCACTTCTGGTTTTTGGCTGAAAATCTTGCAGGAAAATCTGCCTCAAAACAAACTCCAAAAAACTGCCCTAATAATTTGGCAGGAAAGTCGTACGGGGTTCAAATCCTCTGAAGCTGCTTTCAGAGGACACTGCCTGGTTTGCTGTTTTATGGTCGCCTGTAGTGTGTGTTCCACTCACGGAGAAACATTGGGGGAGATTTATCAAAACTGGTGTAAAGGAAAACTGGCTGAGTTGCCCATAGCAACCAATCAGATTCCACCTTTAATTTTTCAGTGTGCCTTTAGGAAAATGAAAGGAAGAATCTGATTGGTTGCTAGGGGCAACTAAGCCAGTTTTCCTTTAAACCAGTTTTAATAAATCTCCCCCTGTCCCTTTTATGATTGGAATGACACGAAATACAAGGGGCTTATTTTTTTGAGCTTGGTTAGGAGAGTGGAGAGTGGTGGCATGTTTTAGCAGCAGCGCCCATATCACCACCTGAAGCGGCGGTGCCCTCCAGATTAGCTGTGCTAGGTGTGAACAGCTGGTGACATGGATCTCTGAGGGGAAGAGTCTGGCGTCCTCACCACCTGCAAGCTGATATGTTCCTGTCAGGCGGGCCCTGCATGACTTGTGGCGGGTGTGGACTTAGCAAAGCATTAGCAGAAACCACCTTCACTAAGATACAATTTACACTTCAGACTCGCTAGAAGGTAACACAGGCAGCGGCGTGGATGGGCCCCTGTTATATACCCTATTGCAGTCACCCCTCTAGTATCTAAAGCCTGGGGCTAAATCTATTGCAACATCCGGCACTGAGGAAGAGCAGGTCATGGCAATGACTGAAAACAGTGGGCACCATGGATTCCTACTGTCCGTACAGTATTGTGTGACCTATTCTCACTAGTGTCCCTGCACCCCCATGGGTCTCAGTGGCTGTCAATAACAGTGGGGGCACTATGGCTGACATTATGGGGCTCTCTGAGGCTGTCACTGACAGTGGGGGCACTATGGCTGTCATTATGGGGCTCTCTGAGGCTGTCACTGACAGTGGGGGCACTATGGCTGTCATTATGGGGCTCTCTGAGGCTGTCACTGACTGGGTGCTCTATGACTGACATTATGGGGCTCTCTGAGGCTGTCACTGACAGTGGGGGCACTATGGCTGTCATTATGGGGCTCTCTGAGGCTGTCACTGACAGTGGGGGCACTATGGCTGTCATTATGGGGCTCTCTGAGGCTGTCACTGACAGTGGGGGCACTATGACTGACATTATGGGGCTCTCTGAGGCTGTCACTGACAGTGGGGGCACTATGGCTGTCATTATGGGGCTCTCTGAGGCTGTCACTGACAGTGGGGGCACTATGGCTGTCATTATGGGGCTCTCTGAGGCTGTCACTGACAGTGGGGGCACTATAGCTGACATTATGGGGCTCTCTGAGGCTGTCACTGACAGTGGGGGCACTATGGCTGTCATTATGGGGCTCTCTGAGGCTGTCACTGACAGTGGGGGCACTATGGCTGACATTATGGGGCTCTCTGAGGCTGTCACTGACAGTGGGGGCACTATGGCTGTCATTACAGGGCTCTCTGAGGCTGTCATGACTGAATCAAGAAGGGACTGAAAGACTTGATTATTACTCATCCACTACTACTACTATTGTCTCTCTAAAATACCTGACCGTGCCGGTTATCACTGATCCGCTTGTCCCCATTCGCACCTACCTCCAGCTATAGTGCTTTGATTGGGCAATCTATTGTGCGGCAACCTGGGGTATTTATCAATGCAAAGCTTGGCACAATTGCCCTTCAGCACTACTATGAAGTGGCCCTCCTCAGCTGTCACGTAAGTACAGGGCTTGCTGGGGGCAGATCACCGCGCATTATAGTACAAACCACTCGGTGCACTGAAGGTGGCATGCCCACAAAACCCAACATTAAAATGGCGCCAACATTTCTCTACTTCCGTTTCTGATTGGTCTGATCGCCGGTGACGCGTTATACTGCCCTACCTCGTGAGATTTCCCTACCCTCTGACTTCCTGTCGCATGAGCGATGACGTCGGGGGGCGTGTCTCACTTTTCTCCATCTGCGCATGCCCAAAAGGACACTCTAGTGAAAATCTCAAGGCTGAACTTAGCAGCACGCCGGGAACCTGCGCATGCGTCTGGGAGCCGAGACGCGCCTGCGCAATGTGATGGTAGGGAAAAATTACGTCCCAGTGCGCAAGCGCCGAGGGTAAGCATGAATATCCATGCCAAAAGCACTTTTAACCCTTTGCAGGAGCTATTCTCATATTGGTTCTTGACTGATTGTCCTCCTATATATAGGTTCTATTATATAGGGGGTCTGTCTGCACAGTATATGGGGGGGTCTGTCTGCACAGTATATTTGGGGGGCTGTCTGCACAGTATATTTGGGGGGCTGTCTGCACAGTATATTTGGGGGGCTGTCTGCACAGTATATTTGGGGGGCTGTCTGCACAGTATATAGGGGGCTGTCTGCACATTAAATGGGGGGGCTGTCTGCGCAGTATATGGGGGGCTGTGTGCGCAGTATATGGGGGGGCTGTGTGCGCAGTATATGGGGGGGCTGTGTGCGCAGTATATGGGGGGCTGTCTGCGCAGTGTATGGGGGGGCTGTCTGCGCAGTGTATTGGGGGGCTGTCTGCGCAGTGTATTGGGGGGCTGTCTGCGCAGTGTATTGGGGGGCTGTCGCACAGTATATGGGGGGGATGTCGCACAGTATATGGGGGGGCTGTCTGCGCATTAAATGGGGGGCTGTCTGCGCAGTATATGGGGGGGCTGTGTGCGCAGTATATGGGGGGCTGTCTGTGCAGTATATGGGGGGGTGTCTGCTCATTATATAGGGAGGTCTGTGCAGTATATGGGGGGGGGGCTGTCTGTGCAGTATATGGGGGGGCTGTCTGTGCGGTACGGTATATTGGGGGATGTATGTGCAGCATATTTGGGGGGGGCAGTGTATTATATTTGTGGCCTGTGTGTTAGATGTGTACAACCCTATTTTAACAAAAAAATAATAAAAATTCCCTATATCTCCTATGCCATGGCATGTTTTTTGCTACGAAACTGCAGTCATCTCGTCACTTGGAGAAGGATGAGAAGCGGCCCCCATCCAGAAGGACACACCTGCCACCAAATCCGTCTCTCACTGGATTCTGTAATCCCCGTCTGCTGTGTATATGTGCACCGTCCGTCTGCTGCACTGCGTCTGTTCTGCCATTTGCTCTAACTATTTTAATAAAAAAAATTGTGTCACAACTCTGACCAGCATGTTCTCCTATGGAACACAAAGTACCTGAAGTGGTAAGAAGAAGCCCATGTGTGAGGCCCGCGCCCTGGCGGGAGCATTGAAGGGGCATCTGACAGGTGACGAGCTGCTCCTGTGTACTGTGATCACCGCGAGTTCAGAGGTCGGCACCCATAGGCTGTCCACATGCTGTGAATTACATCTCCCATCATGCTGGTAAAGTATTATGGGAGGTGTAGTCCAAAACATCTGGAATACCAAATGCGTATGAATGAAAAGCATGGTGTGTGACTGGTCAGTAACAAGGGTTGAAGCCTTGACGTGGCGTTACTGCTCACATGTGTATCCATGTGCCAATTCAACCAATGTGAGTGACTGTAATTAATACTGATTAGGTAACTATAAATACTGTGACAATGGAGAATTAAACGACTGTATCTCCTACACACTGCTTACACCGTGACCGTATCTCCTACACACCGCTTACACTGTGACCGTATCTCCTACACACTGCTTACACCGTGACCGTATCTCCTACACACTGCTTACACCGTGACCGTATCTCCTACACACCGCTTACACTGTGACCGTATCTCCTACACACTGCTTACACCGTGACCGTATCTCCTACACACCGCTTACACCGTGACTGTATCTCCTACAAACTGCTTACACTGTGACCGTATCTCCTACACACTGCTTACACCGTGACCGTATCTCCTACACACTGCTTACACCGTGACCGTATCTCCTACAAACTGCTTACACCGTGACCGTATCTCCTACACACTGCTTACACTGTGACCGTATCTCCTACACACTGCTTACACCGTGACCGTATCTCCTACACACTGCTTACACTGTGACCGTATGTCCTACACACCGCTTACACCGTGACCGTATCTCCTACACACCGCTTACACTGTGACCGTATCTCCTACACACCGCTTACACCGTGACCGTATCTCCTACACACTGCTTACACTGTGACCGTATCTCCTACACACTGCTTACACCGTGACCGTATCTCCTACACACTGCTTACACCGTGACCGTATCTCCTACAAACTGCTTACACCGTGACCGTATCTCCTACACACTGCTTACACTGTGACCGTATCTCCTACACACTGCTTACACCGTGACCGTATCTCCTACACACTGCTTACACTGTGACCGTATGTCCTACACACCGCTTACACCTGTGACCGTATCTCCTACACCACCGCTTACACCTGTGACCGTATCTCCTACACACCGCTTACACCGTGACGTATCTCCTACACACTGCTTACACTGTGACCGTATCTCCTACACACTGCTTACACCGTGACCGTATCTCCTACACACTGCTTACACCGTGACTGTATCTCCTACACACTGCTTACACCGTGACCGTATCTCCTACACACTGCTTACACCGTGACCGTATCTCCTACACACGCTTACACCGTGACCGTATCTCCTACACACTGCTTACACCGTGACCGTATCTCCTACACACTGCTTACACCTGTGACCGTATGTCCTACACACCGCTTACACCGTGACCGTATCTCCTACACACCGCTTACACTGTGACCGTATCTCCTACACACCGCTTACACCGTGACCGTATCTCCTACACACTGCTTACACTGTGACCGTATCTCCTACACACTGCTTACACCGTGCAGTATCTCCTACACACTGCTTACACCGTGACTGTATCTCCTACACACTGCTTACACCGTGACCGTATCTCCTACACACTGCTTACACCGTGACCGTATCTCCTACACACTGCTTACACCGTGACCGTATCTCCTACACACTGCTTACACCGTGACCGTATCTCCTACACACTGCTTACACTGTGACCGTATCTCCTACAAACTGCTTACACCGTGACCGTATCTCCTACACACTGCTTACACCGTGACCGTATCTCCTACACACTGCTTACACTGTGACCGTATCTCCTACACACTGCTTACACCGTGACCGTATCTCCTACACACCGCTTACACCGTGACCGTATCTCCTACACACTGCTTACACTGTGACCGTATCTCTACACACTGCTTACACCGTGACCGTATCTCCTACACACTGCTTACACCGTGACCGTATCTCCTACACACTGCTTACACTGTGACCGTATCTCCTACACACTGCTTACACCGTGACCGTATCTCCTACACACCGCTTACACCGTGACCGTATCTCCTACACACTGCTTACACTGTGACCGTATCTCCTACACACTGCTTACACCGTGACCGTATCTCCTACACACTGCTTACACCGTGACTGTATCTCCTACACACTGCTTACACTGTGACCGTATCTCCTACAAACTGCTTACACCGTGACCGTATCTCCTACACACTGCTTACACCGTGACCGTATCTCCTACACACTGCTTACACTGTGACCGTATCTCCTACACACTGCTTACACCGTGACCGTATCTCCTACACACCGCTTACACCGTGACCGTATCTCCTACACACCGCTTACACTGTGACCGTATCTCCTACACACCGCTTACACTGTGACCGTATCTCCTACACACTGCTTACACTGTGACCGTATCTCCTACACACTGCTTACACTGTGACCGTATCTCCTACACACTGCTTACACCGTGACCGTATCTCCTACACACTGCTTACACTGTGACCGTATCACCTACACACTGCTTACACGGCCATAGAGGGACATATGTTCTGACCTTTCTGAGACCTGGGGGGATTTAAATGCGGTGTCTCAGAAGATATGTTGTAAGAACAGCAATTTTTTTTTTAAACATTCATATTGTTCTTAACCTTACATCATGTTATGTTTTTTTTTTCCCAACATTTAAACAGGTTACACAACGCGTTGCTGATCTATCCAGGACGGCTTCAGGATGGACTATAAGAAGGAGGTTCAGTCCCGATTGGGTCCGGCGCAACCTCAGGGAGTACATATATAGCGGCCTTGGTTTACGACGACGCACAATGGCACAAAGAAGGTAAATTATATATATTTTTTAAAGAAATGTAAATGAAATGTAAAAAGAAATGTAATTTAAAGGGAACCTGTCACCGGGATTTGGGGTATAGCGCTGAGGACATGGGTTGCTAGATGGCCTCTAGCACATCCGCAATACCCAGTCCCCATAGCTCTGTGTGCTTTTATTGCTTAAAAAAATCAATTTGATACATATGCAAATTAACCTGAGATGAGTCCTGTATGTGAGAGGAGTCAGGGACAGGACTCATCTCAGGTTAATTTGCATATGTATCAAATCTGTTTTCTTACACAATAAGAGCACACAGAGCTATGGGGACTGGGTATTGAGGATGTGCTAGCGGCCATCTAACAACCCATGCCCTCAGCTCTATACACAAAATCCCAGTGACAGGTTCCCTTTAAGGGACTGTCTGTAACAGCAGAGCGTTTGGCTACCCTGTTTTGGACAGCCAACTTATGGTGTAATGTAGACGTAGCATCGGACATGGATGGTGTTTTTAAAGGTAAATTTTTATTTAATTTTTTTCATACAGAACTAAGAGCAGCACTCTGGAGACTGAACAACCTCCTGATGCGGAAAATGAATGGATCGCCAACGCCAGACCTCCTGTCCCTCATGCATCTGCTCGGGAGAATCCGGGTCCCCTACCGGATCCCTCTGCTCAACAGAGGCTCTTAGGTTGACATCCAAATTTAAGAGCCCTGCTGAGCATGCAGAGATCCGGTGTGCCAAAGCAAAATGTGGACCGTGTAGAGGTTGTTTCCAACACTGTAGAAGGTTTGGACGAACATCAGAAGGAGTTTAGTGCTGCCTTGATTCGCCGCTGGGAGGGAGCAGAGTCGGCGATCCAATGCAGCCCTAACTACCATTATGGGGTAAGCATAATCAATTTGGTGGACTCAATGACGCCCGAGCAGTTGCATGAGTTTAATATCATGCTTAGAGAATGTGTCACAGAAATTGGCCACGGCCCCCACAACCTCATCCCACACCAGTGACCATTACCGACAACCTTCCCATTCCCAGCCCCCGGGCATGTGTTCCCTTCTGTCTCTTTTCTACTTCTCCGTCCCACTATTTTCCCCACCACCTCTACACATGCTCGGGTACCCTCCTCCTCAGACCCTTATACAACCCACAATTTCAACCTGCATCCTTTCCTGTGGACTGTATTTTTAGCTCAGAGAATAAAGAGGACAGGGGGGCTACCATTGCCAACCTCAAACCACCTACACGACAGTCCTACTCCACTAAAAAAAATTATTTTTTGTATAGTATGTATATATATATATTTTTTTTTTATGGATATATTGTAATTTATACAAAAATAAAAAAATGTATAGTTAACTTCGATGTATTTGTGTTTTCATTGGCCGGTACAGGGTAACAGTACCCTTTGGCACTACCGCTGTGGTGACATTAAAACCACCATAGGGTCACTACTGTACGTTTATTGAAAAGCCCTTGGTATTTTTTTTTGCCCTAAACTACATTATTGCCAAAGGTGAACCATGAACAATACCATCAGTAATGAGCTATGTTTTGGCTCTTTATTGATCGTAGACCCTATGATTGGCACATGAACAGCAAAGGCTTGTTCGTTGTTCAATCTTGCCCCTTTTCATTTGAGCCCTTGTGGGAGTCACGGTCCATCAGCATCATCAGGAATTCATTAATAAATTGTAATTTAACAGTTTGATTAATGATTTCCCTATGACGCTATGACATAACTAGTGTGATTACCACAATGGACACACAAGGGACTAACTGCTGTTAAAGGGGTATCCCAATCAATGGTGGCATATCACTTGAATATGCAACCATTGTCTGATAGGTGTGGGTACCACCGATGGGACACGCACCTATATTGAGAACGGAGCAGGTAGCGCTGTGGCTGGAGGACACCAGATTTAATGGGGTCCGTCGACCACTGTTTGCTAATCCACAACTCTAACATAGAGAAGAATGGAGGGCGGCAGAGCATGCGCATTGCGCCATACTCCAATTTCGGGGACCAGTTCTCAATATAGGTGCGGGGAACAGCAGCTATAAGACAATGGGGGCATATCCAAGCGATATGCCCCTATTGTCTGAGATGAGAAAACTCATTTTAAGGCCTCTTTCACACGACTGTATTCCCTACAAGAGGGCCATATGTCCCACACTGGCATTGATCATGCCAACAGGAGTACACACAATCCTAGATTACAATGATGCTGCGCAAGTCGAGCTTCAGGTGGGGCTATTGTTTAGCACGAATAGAGAATAGATCATATGAATGCGGGACAATAGCCCATTGTGAGGCACAACATGAACAACATCAAGATGCCATGTGCTCCTGTACGCACGATCAATATCGCCCGTTAACTATCACTATACATGTTTTAGTGCATATAGTCGTGTACAAGAGTCCAAAAGGTGAGATACGGTCACGGTGTAAGCAGTGTGTAGGTGATACGGTCACGGTGTAAGCAGTGTGTAGGAGATACAGTCACAGTGTAAGCGGTGTGTAGGAGATACGGTCACGGTGTAAGCAGTGTGTAGGAGATACGGTCACGGTGTAAGCAGTGTGTAGGAGATACGGTCACGGTGTAAGCAGTGTGTAGGAGATACGGTCACGGTGTAAGCAGTGTGTAGGTGATACGGTCACGGTGTAAGCAGTGTGTAGGAGATACGGTCACGGTGTAAGCGGTGTGTAGGAGATACGGTCACGGTGTAAGCGGTGTGTAGGAGATACGGTCACGGTGTAAGCAGTGTGTAGGAGATACGGTCACGGTGTAAGCAGTGTGTAGGAAATACGGTCACGGTGTAAGCGGTGTGTAGGAGATACGGTCGCGGTGTAAGCGGTGTGTAGGAGATACGGTCACGGTGTAAGCAGTGTGTAGGAGATACGGTCACGGTGTAAGCGGTGTGTAGGAGATACGGTCACGGTGTAAGCGGTGTGTAGGAGATACGGTCACGGTGTAAGCAGTGTGTAGGAGATACGGTCACAGTGTAAGCGGTGTGTAGGAGATACGGTCACAGTGTAAGCGGTGTGTAGGAGATACGGTCACAGTGTAAGCGGTGTGTAGGAGATACAGTCACGGTGTAAGCGGTGTGTAGGAGATACGGTCACAGTGTAAGCAGTGTGTAGGAGATACGGTCACGGTGTAAGCAGTTTGTAGGAGATACAGTCACGGTGTAAGCAGTGTGTAGGAGATACGGTCACGGTGTAAGCAGTGTGTAGGAGATACGGTCACAGTGTAAGCTGTGTGTAGGAGATACGGTCACGGTGTAAGCAGTGTGTAGGAGATACGGTCACAGTGTAAGCAGTTTGTAGGAGATACAGTCACGGTGTAAGCGGTGTGTAGGAGATACGGTCACGGTGTAAGCAGTGTGTAGGAGATACGGTCACAGTGTAAGCGGTGTGTAGGAGATACGGTCACGGTGTAAGCAGTGTGTAGGAGATACGGTCACAGTGTAAGCGGTGTGTAGGAGATACGGTCACAGTGTAAGCGGTGTGTAGGAGATACGGTCACGGTGTAAGCAGTGTGTAGGAGATACAGTCGTTTAATTCTCCATTGTCACAGTATTTATAGTTACCTAATCAGTATTAATTACAGTCACTCACATTGGTTGAATTGGCACATGGATACACATGTGAGCAGTAACGCCACGTCAAGGCTTCAACCCTTGTTACTGACCAGTCACACACCATGCTTTTCATTCATACGCATTTGGTATTCCAGATGTTTTGGACTACACCTCCCATAATACTTTACCAGCATGATGGGAGATGTAATTCACAGCATGTGGACAGCCTATGGGTGCCGACCTCTGAACTCGCGGTGATCACAGTACACAGGAGCAGCTCGTCACCTGTCAGATGCCCCTTCAATGCTCCCGCCAGGGCGCGGGCCTCACACATGGGCTTCTTCTTACCACTTCAGGTACTTTGTGTTCCATAGGAGAACATGCTGGTCAGAGTTGTGACACAATTTTTTTTTATTAAAATAGTTAGAGCAAATGGCAGAACAGACGCAGTGCAGCAGACGGACGGTGCACATATACACAGCAGACGGGGATTACAGAATCCAGTGAGAGACGGATTTGGTGGCAGGTGTGTCCTTCTGGATGGGGGCCGCTTCTCATCCTTCTCCAAGTGACGAGATGACTGCAGTTTCGTAGCAAAAAACATGCCATGGCATAGGAGATATAGGGAATTTTTATTATTTTTTTGTTAAAATAGGGTTGTACACATCTAACACACAGGCCACAAATATAATACACTGCCCCCCCCAAATATGCTGCACATACATCCCCCAATATACCGTACCGCACAGACAGCCCCCCCATATACTGCACAGACAGCCCCCCCCCCCATATACTGCACAGACCTCCCTATATAATGAGCAGACACCCCCCCCATATACTGCACAGACAGCCCCCCATATACTGCGCACACAGCCCCCCCATATACTGCGCAGACAGCCCCCCATTTAATGCGCAGACAGCCCCCCCATATACTGCGCAGACAGCCCCCCCATATACTGTGCGACATCCCCCCCATATACTGTGCGACAGCCCCCCAATACACTGCGCAGACAGCCCCCCAATACACTGCGCAGACAGCCCCCCAATACACTGCGCAGACAGCCCCCCCATACACTGCGCAGACAGCCCCCCATATACTGCGCACACAGCCCCCCCATATACTGCGCACACAGCCCCCCCATATACTGCGCACACAGCCCCCATATACTGCGCAGACAGCCCCCCCATTTAATGTGCAGACAGCCCCCTATATACTGTGCAGACAGCCCCCCAAATATACTGTGCAGACAGCCCCCCAAATATACTGTGCAGACAGCCCCCCAAATATACTGTGCAGACAGACCCCCCCATATACTGTGCAGACAGACCCCCTATATAATAGAACCTATATATAGGAGGACAATCAGTCAAGAACCAATATGAGAATAGCTCCTGCAAAGGGTTAAAAGTGCTTTTGGCATGGATATTCATGCTTACCCTCGGCGCTTGCGCACTGGGACGTAATTTTTCCCTACCATCACATTGCGCAGGCGCGTCTCGGCTCCCAGACGCATGCGCAGGTTCCCGGCGTGCTGCTAAGTTCAGCCTTGAGATTTTCACTAGAGTGTCCTTTTGGGCATGCGCAGATGGAGAAAAGTGAGACACGCCCCCCGACGTCATCGCTCATGCGACAGGAAGTCAGAGGGTAGGGAAATCTCACGAGGTAGGGCAGTATAACGCGTCACCGGCCCGAAACCACCTACCAGCCAATCATGTGTGAGAGGCGTGTCACGCCGCTGACAGATCCTCCCATAGGCCACAGCCTACTGCGTTCTGATTGGCTGCCGACAGTCACTTGCCTGTGATTGGTTTAACTCCGCTCTGAGAGCGCTGTGATTGGTCGGCAGCTCCTGAAGTTTCTGGAGTGCGGAAGAAAGATCTGGAAGGTTCTGGAGGTGGAGCCGCATCTATACAAGGGACTGGCTGTCACGGAGTCTGCTTAGCAGTGTCTTTACGAGCGCCCTATACAGGTACGTGGGGTTGGTGGGTTTTGCATTCGGTGTGGGCACCGTGCTGCTACATAGGCAGTGGGCACGCTTGGCTTTTGGCCAATTTTGGCTAATAAATGATCCCCCCCCCTGAGATGAAGCAGTTTGATTATAGTAGTAGTCCTGGATGATGGGGGTAGTCTTCCCCATGGTAAGTGTATTGGACCTGCCCCCCAGTGACTGGGTCTTCATACTTTCTCACTCGGGACGTTTACTGTCCACACGACCTGTGATCAAAAAGTATAAAATCGCCCTCCTACGTGCTCCCAGCAAGTTTCCATCAAACTTCTGCAAAATGACACATTTTTCCGTAAAAACCGCGTCAAAAAACTGCACTGTATGTTCCTGCCATTAAAGGGGTCCTCCGGGTCGGCGCCTAACTTGGGTCTAATATCGAACCTGTGGCGAGAAGACCCTTCCAGTAGTACTTGCCCTTCTGCTGATTCCGCCATCTCTGCTGGCGTCACATGACTGGCGGCGGGTTCTTCCTCTGACGTCTCTTCTTCCTGTAGCGGTCGGAGGAAGAACCCACAGCCAGTCACAACCCCGCAGCCGGGATCGGCGGAAAGGTAGGTACCGCTGAAGGTGTCTTCTCTCCACAGGTTAAAGACCGCTTTTAGGTACAGGTCCCGAGAACCCCCCTTTAAGATTGTGGCGTCGTGCAGCTAATGGCGGTGAGGGTGGTCACGTGATCGCTACGTGCGGGGGAGATCCAAACCTGCTGTCCGATCACCTCACTGATTCGTCCTGGGGTTGCCATCGTCGGTCGTCATGTAACCCCGGCCCTTAGATGGATGCTGTTGTGTGACCCATATCCACAGGATAGGAGGTAAGTGTCTGATCGGTGGGGGGAGTGAAGGCTTTGTGTCCCACCCATCACAAGAAAGGGAGACCCCATGTGAATGGAGCAGTGACGTCACTCCGTGGGACTGCCGGAGAGAAGTACAAGCTCGACCACCTCTCCATTCAAATAGGGGGATGCTGGGCCCCCATTTTAGTGATTAGCAGGGCCCACAGTGCTCAGACCCCCACCAGATCACTTATCCCATATCCTGTAAAAAAGTATTTGAAATGGAACAACCCCTTTAATCCACAGTTGTTATAAAGTTCTGAAGTGTTTTTCAAGAGCTCTGCCTGCTGTCAGTGAACAGAACCCTTGACTTAATTTGTCTCCACAGCTGAAGGTTTGTTACAATTATATCCAGTCTAGACAATCTATTGCAAGCTAAACCCCCTGGACCATGTCCTTCGGGTAGAAAGCGATGGGGACAGGAGAGAAATTTGTCAAACTATGTCAGCAAGCACAGATCTTGAAAATGTGGAAGGCGTGAAACAAAGTGCATCGGTAGCTGATCCTTTCAGGCAGCTTTAGTGTACGGAGAGGGATTATTTGCACAGGCCTTGGCGTGGTATAATATAGATGCGGTATGTGGCGGTGTGTTTACCTGCGGCTTAGCTTGTGTTTGCTGTGGAGAGGCAGGGACGCGCAGCTCGCCTGCTGGGTAAGGAGCGGCTGCCAGTACCGATCCTCACGTCACCCCGTCTTTGTTGCGCCCCCTTTTCTGGGTGATACTGACGTGTGCTCCATTCCTCCTCCTCCGCAGGTGTCTGGTTACACCCCTAACTGGAAAGGTCAACAAGAAGCATGGGCAAAGATTACTACAAGATCCTTGGGTTGTCCAAGGGGGCGTCAGAGGAAGACATCAAGAAGGCGTACAGGAAACAAGCCCTGAAATATCACCCGGATAAAAACAAGGATCCTGGGGCGGAGGAGCGCTTCAAAGAGATTGCTGAGGCTTACGATGTGCTGAGCGACCCCAAGAAGAGGGAGATATTCGACAAGTACGGCGAGGAGGGTACGTGCCATGTGTATGCGTGGGCATCCTACGATGTCCGGCGCAGGCGATGGAGTCGGTGGGGGCGTTTCTCCTCCACAGTTTAAAGTGCTTGGGTCAATATAGTAAAGGGGTTGTATCTTCCATACCCTGGGGGCATATCACATGTCTGATAGGTGCGGGTCCCACCTCTGGAACCTTCACCTGCGTTTAGAAGTGAAGAAGGGCGCACCGCGCATGAGAGGCCACCCTCCTTTCTGTTCTATGGGGCTGCTGAAAATAGCCGAGCGGCGTGCTTGGCTAGTTTCGGAAGTCCCATTGAAATGAACAGGAAGTGCGGCCACCGCTCCGTTCACTTCTATGGGGCTGACGGCCACCTCTGAGACCTACATTTATCTTTAGAATGGAGCCCGCCTGCGCAGCTGCCCTCCATTCATTTCTATGGGAGTGCTGAAAGTAGCAGAGCGCTGGCCATCAGGCTCATAGAAGTGAATGGAGCGGTGGCCACGCTTACGCAGTGCGCTTCCCATTCATTTCAACGGGACTGCTTAGCTATTTTGGCACTCCCATAGAAATGAATGGAGGGCGGCTGTGCCCTCCTTCACTTTGCGGGCTCCGTTCTAAGGTGCAGGTTCCAGCGCATATGCCCCCAAAGTATGAGATGACACAACCCCTTTAAGGCCTGACTAATAGGCAGTTATGGAGAATGAACCAGTCATTCCAGACAATATCTCGCTGATGAGCAGAGGGAAGAGCTGCTTTCACAGGCAGCAATCGTCCCCACTGTATGGGGATGAGTGATCACTGTTGTGATCGTTGGTGCCCATAGTGAATCATTGTCATCCTCGCGCGATTGGCGGCACATTGACACAGGGCAATGACTGGGAACACTGATTTCTAAGAATTGCCCTGATTGTCAGTCAATGCATTATCTAATGATCCGATATAATCCCCTCCATAACCCAGATATGGTAGTAACGGACCGGGCGTTGCACATCAGATGGTGTTTTTGCCCTCTTCTCGTTGGCCAATGCCAAACACCTGGTCAGCTACATACCTCTTTTACTATAAGGGCATGTCCACACTGGACCAGTGGCTGTACCCCAAGGGTACATGCACACAGCAGGGCGGTTTTCGCTGCACCTCGCATCCACATGTGTTGATCTCACCCTTTGCATTGCAAGGGGTGAAAATTTGCACGCTGTGGATTCGAAAATTTGCAGTGCAGGCCAATTACCGCTCGTATTTCGGCAGCATATGGATGAAAAACTCATCTGCTTAACTGGTTCTGTATTTCGCTGCAGATTTTCCTACGCCTAATACACTAATCAGTGAATGTGATCCTTCCTGCAGCCTGCAGTAGTTCTCT